>NC_050068.2:144836313-145136313 GCF_009764565.3 Dermochelys coriacea
CTTCTATGATAGAGGAAACACTGGGAAACTCTTCACAGAGAAAAGGTAACGTGTATTAGAAAAGAGAATTTGGCTAATATAGATATATGAAGCCTGAAGTTGCATTTTTATATTTATCTGTGTAACTTGTATTGTTTGCTTTTCTTCACTGTTTCATCTTTGAATCTATGATTTTTCTATTAAATAAACTTTTGTTTATTTTTACCCTAAACAGGTCTCTGTTGAAACTGTGTGGAGTATGTCTCAAAGTGGACTAATAACTGGGGGCAAGTGTCATTCTTTCAGGGATGGTGAATCAGATGGGAAAATCTGAGTGTCTGGTAGTTAAGAACTCAGAGTACACAGATGTGGTGAGACTTGGGACTGGAAGGGCTGTTGAGGTCACCCTGCAAGGAATAACTAGGTGGAAGCCTGGTGAGACCTTTATGCTTGTAATGTGGCAACATGTGTCGGGGCTGCACATCATAGCATTGTAGCATTAACGCACCAAGATTGCAGGGCAGGCGGAGAAAGAACCCCTTACTGATCTGAGAGATCCCCAAAATGTCACATGTATTAAAAAAAACAAACTACTCTCCTCTCACTTCAAAGAGCCCAATTTGAATTCATGTGTTAAGCCTGGGAAAATATTCATGAATTCTCATCTTTCTTGTGCCCTACATAGTTCAGTTCTGTATGGTCTTCCATGATTTGCCCCTTATTTAGGACTGGCTTACACTAGAAAATTCGGCTTAACTACACCCGTTGGGGTGTGGATTTTTCTCATACTCTGAGTGATGTAGTTATGCTAACTCGTGAAGACAGTGCTTCTTCCAAACCAAGAATTCTTCCATCAACCTAGGTGCTACCTCTTGGGGAGGTGGATTACCTACACCGAGGGGAGAACCTCTTCCCTTGGCCTAGTTACTGTGTACACTGAAGTGCTACAGCAGCAGTGCCACTGTAGTGTTTTAAGAGTAGACAAGCCTTTAGTCACTTCCACCTGTGCAAAGTGAGTGCAAGTTTGTTGTAAAATACGATCACCAGCATGAATGCAAAACTCTGATAGCAATTTGCACCCACTTGCCACAGGTATAATGGGAGTCCTGAAGACTGGATGTTCCACTGATAGACAGGGAAAGCTAGATTTACAAAGGGACGTAGGCCTTGCAGTGCCCAGTGTTTCAGCATCTAACTTTTAGTTGCCTCATCACCCAGTGGATTCCACAATCCTTGAGTTTTGCATCTGTGAGCATAGGGTGAGAGAAGTCCCTAAGAAAAGGGTCTAAAAAGTTACTATGCGGAGTGGTGGTCTGTGTAAACTAGTCAATATCAAATGCCCATGAAAGGGATGGGTCCACTGAGCCATACTCCTCTCAGGTAGCTAGGCGCCTAAATCTGGGCTGGAAGGAGGTGCCTATCTCCTCTTGGGATTCACAGCCAGGAACCTTCTCCTGGAGATAGGCACCTAAGGTATTTCTTACAAAAAGGGTGGTGCAGCAAAGGAGACAGCCCCCCTTATATTCTTTAGCATAGTAGTGTGGGCTCACACTGCATTCATGAGAGACCCCAGTTCAGCTTCCCCCTCTGCATGATGTGGGGAAGGGACTTGAACATGGATCTCCCACCTCTTCAGAAAGTGCCCTAACTTCTGGGGTCTGAGGTGTCCTGATGTAAGTACCGTTCAATCTCTCTTGTTGACCTGTTTTACTGTGTAAAATACTTAAAAAATTAAATATACAATGGAACTGAAAGACAGTGAATCTAGAGTCGAGTGGTGGGGGCACTTATCTGAGATGTAAACCTATATTCAAATCTCTTCTCTACCTCAGGCATTGCGGCAAATGAACCAGGCTCTCCCACATCCTCACTGAATGACTTAACCACTGGGTTAAAGGTAATAAGGGAGATTGCCACTGCTATTGCCTCCTTCTTCTCAGTCATTTTGTGTAGCATTAGACTTATCTCTGAAAACTCCAACCAGTCTGGGCCCCACAGGCAAGATAGGTGGGGCAGTGCCTAGTTTGTGAACCCCACTGTGGCTTAGGCATGAGACAGGTGCTGAGTGAGGTCAGGCTTGAGGCATCAATCTGCATACTGAACTACTGAAATGTAAATAATTTGGGGATTTTAACACTGGAAATGTAGCCATTGAGGGACTTCAGCCACCGCCAGGATTAGTCAGCAACTGAGTACAGATTTTGTGAATGACACTGGCACCTACATTTTGGACTTAGGTGCCTCACTGCCAATTTAGGCATCTAACTCCCTCTGTGAATCTAGCCTTTATAGCACTGATAGCTTAATTGAAACAGCAAATTTTTTCTGTTCTTCTGCTATGAACTTCAAGAAAAAATGGGGATGTCATGTTAAAGGCAGTTACCTGTAATGCATGTTGAACAGGGATATGATAGGTCCAAGATTTGAATACCTTGTATTTTGTGTGTATGTGCTATATGCTGTCCGCATTTATATGAAAGACTATTCACTCATCATTATGGCACATGATTTCTATTCTTCTTAATCCTCATTATTCCTATTAATTGCTTTATTTAGAGTGTAAATTCTTTGGGCAGGCACCAACTTTTTGTTCCATTTTTGTACAGTACTTAGCACAATAGGGTCCTGGTCCATAAATGTGGTTCCAAGACCCTACCGCAGTACTAATAAGAATAATAATCAGTTAGGTATTGTTTGAGGCCACATTAATGTATTGTAGTCTGAAAATCCATATTGAAAATAATATGCTAGTTCAGAAACAGAATTATCACAGTGAAGCTATGCATAATAACCTTTTGCAATACAAAGACCTTCAGTGAAGCACAGATACATTGCTCATGTAGTATGATACTCTGCAATCAGCAACACTGATTTATGAGCTGTACGCATAACTGGTTCTTCTTTGCCTTCTTCATTTATATGCCATTGCTGCCAAAGACAATTCAGAAATCATTGATGGAACAGTATAAATGTATGTCTTGATTAAACAAGATTCTGATAATTAATAGTACACTATTTGTGACCTGGAGCCTTTTGCTATTACTTAGTCGTGATTTGCTTAGAAATATAAGCAAGACTTAGTTGAAGATTCTAGACAGACAGAGATTACAAAATTAAATGCATCACTCTTCCAGTGAGTACATTAACATAGCCCACCATGAAGCCCAGAGTTATTTTTGGAAGTCTATAGCTTGTCAACTGTAATAATCTGGAAATGAGTTTTGCCTGATCCTCCAGGCAGGTGTGCATTGGAGGAGGACAGGAAGCCTTCCTTCCCATTTTTGGAGGCATTAGGTGCTGCCCCTGTGCTCAGATCTCAAGTACTGCCTCAAAATGGGCGGAGAGGGTCAGGAGGGATCATGGCCTTTCTGCAGCATTCCTAGAACTTGTATACAGGTTGTATACAGGGAAAACTGTAGTAGTGGGCACTAGAGTTGTGAATATTTGATTTTTTTTTTGGCTTGGAAGCAAACCAAAAAAATCAGGGAAAATATTCAGTTCTGAAATGCTCACAATTTGTAAGCAAATTGGGAAAGTCCACTTCCAGATGGAGGGCTATTGGTGTGACCCGTTAGCCCAGTGATTAGGCCACTTGGTTGCAATGTGAGAGACTGAGGTTTGAATCCCCACTCTGGAACATGGACTTGATCTCAGGTCTCCTAAACTCCTATGTCAGTGCCCTGACTGCCAAGCTATAAGCTATGTTGAGGTGGGTTGCTCTCAATTTCTCTTGTAGAGACTTTCCCCTTTGTATAAATACTTCAATATTCATTACACTAGCCCACTAGAGAATGACTCTATAGCCTGGTGATTAAGGCATTTACATGGGAAGTAGGAGTTGTGGATTCATATCATCTCTCTCAATAAGGTAGAAGATTTACCTAAAAAACTTTGCCTTGCTCTAATGGGCATCTTCTCCTTGCAGAGCCTTCTTGGGGAAGATTGTCTCTGTAGCACCCCTTGCTCTGGGTGGGTTGATCTGATCTAGCAGGCATGATCTAATCTTGGACCATAGAGTATAAAGTTCAAACCTTTTCTGCCACTCCATTTCCATACTGGTTTTCTTATTAAAAGGACAACGTGTTATAAAAGCTTAGAAAGTGTCTGTCTCTGAAAGAGATACTCTACATAATGAATGAATATTAAACCCAACCAGCCCCAATGACCAGAAAAACTAGACATTCCAACCAAGATTGGACCAAAGAAGAGAAATAATCTAAAAAAGGAAGAGCTTGTGAAAAATGTGAGCCAAAATGGTGAAAGATATAGAGAACCAACTAGAAAAGGCCTTTCAGTCATTGACAGAGGGGCTCAGAAGAACAGCTTTGGCAGTGTGGATAAGATGCCAGCTCCCAGTTCAATAGGCAGGGTTTTTGAACTAACAAGGCCCAACTATGGAATACCTAAGACAAAAAGATACCTGTGGAATACCTAAGATAAGAAGAAGGAGAAGAGAATTTGGGATGACATATTCAGTGAGATCCTGCAAGCCAGTGCTGCATCCGACAGTGAGCAGAGGGCCTGGAAGGTGAACCTTGCAGACGGCCTAGAGAAGGAAAGAGCAAACAGGAGAAAGTCTCACCAGCCAAGGGAGATGGTGCTGCACCAGGACATAATGTGGCTTCTCTGGGGCTCTTGTTTCTACGAGCTGTGATGTAGCGAGACATGTTGCTATTTGTACATGTTCCCCACAGTTTGTGCACAGAGCTGGCCCCTGGCCGGAGATACAACCAGCTCTGTCACCCCACATAGCTCTTCTGATCAACTCTCACATTCCAACCACTATGGAACCTTTTGGCCTCCAACATTCCATCCGGCCCAGTGGTGATAGAACAGTGACATTCAAAATAGAAAGATTTCTCATCCATGCTTGTAGCTTCTTCCATTGCTTCACACTGACTCAGACATTATAGGCTTCAGAGTGACAATCCTGGAAGATCTTTAAGAGTTTGATTTGAATCTCTTTGCTCACTAGCAAATAGTGCTGATCCTGGAGAGGACTGTACCTATTAATAAAGTGTATAGATAACGACATTCAGCAGCTACTGCTGGAGCTGTTTCAAGGGAAGCCCAGTTAGGAGTAAAATATGCTAACCTCAAAATAAGACAGGCCTCAATAACTAGAGAGTTAAGAGTTGGCTTCAAGGAAATAGCCCTTCCAGAAATTTTTTGCAATGTAGATTTCTATATGAAGAGAATAATACAGACTTATCACTAAGCTCTTGGGCACCTGTTTCAGGAGAGGTTACCTGAATGGATAACTGGGTGGGAAAATAAGCCACTCTCTTTAACTCCCAAGCATTCCTTAGTCTCATCTGGATTGAGGTTTAGACAACCATACTTCATCTAAAGAAAAATGTCTGCTAACCAGTCAGACATGTAGAAAGAGTTCTGCTATGGACAGTCATCAAAGATGGCACAGAGTAGAATATCTCAATTTACAAATGATAATTCAGTCTATAACCCCTTTTAATACATTTTGATGGACTCGTGCATTTTGGAACCTTGCAGTGATCCTCAGAAAAGAGACTTATGTGATGATGAGCAAGTTCCCATCCCTTACAGGAATGAACATGTGCACAGGGAAAAAGCAGTTTGAGATGCTTGGTAATATTTGTTAAATTCAGAAAAGAACCATGTGGCATAATTTATTCACAAAGTAAATAGAACAGACAATACAACAAGCTTGTATTAATTGCTTAAGTCTTAAAATTAATGCAAGGCTATTATACAAGCTTTAGTCTTGCTGATGGAAACCCTTTATGTACTAAAGCAAGTGAAACTTAAATAACGATAATTATCCCTATGAGAGATTTGGGTTGTGAACCTTGTTTTAGATCATGCTGTAAATAGCAAGCAAGTTGTTAGAGAAATGGGGGTGAGAGTGGAGAGGGGAAGAAACTACAAGTCGGGGAACAAAGATAACCTTGCATTTTTAAATAGATATGCCAGCCTTTTAAACCAGCAAGGGATCTTAAAAGACCTAGTGAATAGAAGAAAAAAACATAGAAAAGCCAAACATAGGATAACAATGTGAAGGTAAATAAGGTAACTGGGTATTACTGTTGTCTGGGCCGCTAAAGTGAGACCTAAAATACAAGATTTTTGGTCTACAATTTTCCATGTCTTATATAAAGGCATAGACATAAAGAAGGGGAAATGATGCAGTAGTATAGGTCACTGTTAGAATAATGGAGAGTTGGAATATAATTCAGGATGTCAACTAAAGCACACACAAGTAGAATTACCATGAAACTATGGATTGATTGTATGTTTCATATTGTAATTTAAAAGAATAACTATGTAGCTATTTCCCCATGTTATTTCTCCCCCCACCCCACCCCCCACTGTTCCTCAGATATTCTTGTTAACACGAAAGCTTATGCTCTAATAAATTTGTTAGTCTCTAAGGTGCCACAAGTACTCCTTTTCTTTTTGCGAATACAGACTAACACGGCTGCTACTATGAAACCTGTCATTATGTAGCTGCTGTGCTTGGACAGCTGTATCACTTTAAAAATACTTTTTTTTCCAGTTTAAGTGACACACTGATGTTACACTAAGGCTAAAATGATTGAAAATTTCCAAGAAAAAAAATTGTTATAAAAAAGTTAAGACTAATTTGACTCAATTTAGAAAGTATGTCAATCAAGCATGGGAGGCGGATGAATCCCCGCCCCCCTTTGGAGATGCTAGCCTGCCAGCCCCGCCCCTTCCACCCAAGGTCCTGCCCCCAGCATGCCGGAGCCCCCAACCCCCCCATTAAAAGGAAAATCCCTGAGGGCCCCCCCGAACAGAGGAGCCCTGGCCCACCCACTGCAGCCACATTGGACCGAGCCACCATCGCCGACCCCCCTGACCCACTGCTCCCTCCGCCCTTCCCAACACCAGACCAAGCTGCCCTCCCCAAGTGCTGGCCTGGCCCCAGTGTGGGGCCGAGCTGCCAGACCCTCTGCCCCTGATGCCCCGCCTGCCAAAGTCAAGTCAGGCCAAGCCACCCGCAGCCTCCCTGATTGCCAGCTCCTCCCGCCCTTGAAGACCCCGCTCCCCGCCAAGCTGCTGGCCCCAGCAGTGCCCAGCCAAGCGTCCTCAGTCCGCCTGCCACTGGCTCTCCACATCACTCCTCACTCCCTTGTCCCGAGGGTTGGGGTGGGGGTGATGTTGAAGAGGTGGTGGGGGGCTCGGGGAAGGGGGGGCACCGTGGTCCAGTTGTCCAGTGGCAAAGCCTTCCTGGGCCTAATATATCCACCACCCATGCAATCAAGCATGCTGCAGGCATATAATAGTTATCATAAATGCAAAGTAATGTATTTATAAGAAAAAAATATTAGGTCATTTGCACAGGAATATCATAATCTTTAAGAATCTAAACAGCAGAATGTGTTTCAAATAAAGGTCTCCATAATTTGTTAAACCTTATTCTTGTTCTACCATGTAAGTGGATTCCTTTCTACTTCTTGTTTACAGATATTAAGAGTTCATAAATCTAGAACAAAGGATAGGCAACAAAAATGGATTCACATATAGAAGCATAAAAGCTAAAAGCACATAAAAGAATGTAAAATATTACCGCAAAAAAGAGAAACTGAAATATAAGGATATTGTAAATGTAGGGGCTGTTGTACTTGCTATGATTATTACAAAAGGCACTAGAAAATAATGATGATGATAAAGTTTCCTTATTTTTTATTATTCCGTACAAAACATCTTGTTTTGTAAGTACTAAATCCACGACTAAAAATGTAACAATGCATATAAAACATAACATTTTAAAATATGGAGTTTTGAGCTATACATTTTAAAATATGGAGTTTTGAGCTTTGCCACTTTTCACCAGAAAGTGAAGGGACAGGTTCTCAGCTGGTAGAAATGGATATAGCTCCACTGAAATCAATACACTGATTTACAGTAGCTGAGAACTGATCTTTTAAAGCCAGTGTTTCTTTAACTGAGTACATACTGTAGAACCACTAGATTATGTTTAGTAATTTATTTCAATATGAGTCAAAATGGGCCCTGAAAAATGGAGTTCTTAATGAATGAGACCAATTGATCTTTAACTATACACCAGTCAAGACCCCCGTGTCAGATTGAAAAAAAAAAAGCAAAAGAACATATTTTATTGCTTACTTGGAAATATGTGCAACAGTATACATATATATTAAAAATGCTACACCATATCACAGTATTACAGTAGCTCTACCTCTGAAATAGTAAATAAACTAATCCTAAAATACTGACAATCTCCAAAACAACCCTCAATAAATTAATCTTAATTTATTTTACAAAAGGTTATTTTATGGGGCAGATTAGGGATTTGGGAGCCAGGAACATTGACAGAAGAAAGCTAAAAGGCTATATCCAAAAAAAGATTTAGGTACCTAACTGCCATTTTATGTGCTAAACCCAAAATTTAGATCCTCAAAACCCCTGTTCAGCTACTGTTTAATGCTGTAGGTGCTTAAATTCCTTAGCCATCTACATTTCTTCTGATAAATCCCCCTAGGTGCCTACATTTCTGGCAGTGGGCATGTGCCTCAGTCCTGATGCCTGGCATCTAGCTCATGCCCAAGCCCTGGCAGGATACTTAAACTAGGTGTTCCCCTGCCAATCTTGGTTGCAGTGCCTGATCTGACAGGCATTCTCAGAACATGAAGAACTAGTTAAGGCTCCAAACAAATACAGAACTGGGAGGAGGTACCAGTGTATCAGGTATTCTATTTAATAACTTGGAAGGATTAGATTTTTATTGGTAAACATCAATTTTGCCGTACTACACAAACCAACGAAAAAATATTTCCACTCAAAATTTACAGATAGGAAAAGAAAGAAAAATGCTGCTTGAGAACTTTTGAGTTTGATATAAGGATATTTACTTTTTATATTTTGACGTGCAATGTTGACAATTTGTGTTTTAATGAGAACAAAATGTTAACTTTTTTGATCTGAATGTCTGTCATTTTATAATATTGTCTGACATCCCCATGGTCTTATCCCCACCCCTGTCAATTTCCCATATGTATGACAATTTAAATAAATAAAAATAACTAAAATTAAAAATAAACATCAACATTATCCATCAAAATTATACATAATTTAAAAAATTCTGCAAACCTACCAACAGCCCAATGATTACAGCACTCACCCAGGATGTGGGAGACTTAGGTTCAGAGCTCCATATAACCTTATATTGAGTAGGGACTTGATCCCAGGTTTCACATCTCCCAGTTGAGACACCTAACCTCTGGAATATTGAATATTCTGGGGTGAATCAATCTCTCTTGTTTAAGCTGATTCACTTTGTATGATATAATCGTTGGAGCAGGGACTGGAATCTAGGTGTCCAGATTGGTGCACTGGGTTACAGAGCCATTCTCACTCTCTCTGGCCCAATTGATCATTTTGTTTTGTTTTAAGAAAGGGCTCCCCTGTGTTAGGTATTGAACTCCGGGAAAGGGTTCAGGTTTGTGCATCCCAAGCAGAGGGATGTGTCTCCTATTAGGTGCCTAACTCCCTTTGCAGGAGCAAGGTTTAGTCCACATCCCTTTTCTTAAAATTTTCTATTGGCTATCTTAGTCAGCTCCCTGCTCAGCATGCAGGTTTTAATTAATCCCATTCTTAGGTACCTAATTCTCCCCATGCATTGTACAGGGAGTCTGGGCACCTAACTTGGTGATTCCATTTGGTAGCAAGATGCCAAAAATTACGCATTACTATACTAGTTTTAAGAACACGTCTACACTACAGATGCTACAGAAGCTGCAGCTATGCCATTGTAGCACTCTAGTGCAGACATTTCTTGTCTTGAAGATAGGGTTTTTTTCCACCAGTATAGGTAATCTTCCCCCATCCCCCAACCAATGGTAGCTATGTCAACAAAAGAATTCCTCCATTGACCTAGCCACATCAACACCTGGTGTTAGGTTGGATTAACTATGGCACTAAGGGTGTGCAATTTAAACACCCCTGAGTGATGATGTTAGGTCGATCTAAATTTTAAGTGTAGACCAAACGTAAGTTTTCTTTGTGGATCTAGTCCAAATTATTTTCAAAAGATATAGGTTTCAGAGTAGCAGCCGTGTTAGTCTGTATTCGCAAAAAGAAAAGGAGTACTTGTGGCACCTTAGAGACTAACAAATTTATTAGAGCATAAGCTTTCGTGAGCTACAGCTCACTTCATCGGATGCATTTGGTGGAAAAAGCAGAGGAGAGATTTATATACACACACAAAGAGAACATGAAACAATGGGTTTATCATACACACTGTAAGGAGAGTGATCACTTAAGATAAGCCATCACCAGCAGCAGGGAGGGAAGGAGGAAAACCTTTCATGGTGACAAGCAAGGTAGGCTAATTCCAGCAGTTAACAAGAATATCAGAGGAACAGTGGGGGGGGAGAGGAGGGAGAAATACCATGGGGAAATAGGTTTCAGAGTAGCAGCTGTGTTAGTCTGTATTCGCAAAAAGAAAAGGAGTACTTGTGGCACCTTAGAGACTAACAAATTTATTAGAGCATAAGCTTTCGTGAGCTACAGCTCACTTCATCGGATGCATTTGGTGGAAAAAACAGAGGAGAGATTTATATACACACACACAGAGAACATGAAACAATAGGTTTATCATACACACTGTAAGGAGAGTGATCACTTAAGATAAGCCATCACCAACAGCAGGGGGGGGAAAGGAGGAAAACCTTTCATGGTGACAAGCAGGTAGGCTAATTCCAGCAGTTAACAAGAATATCAGAGGAACAGTGGGGGGTGGGGTGGGAGGGAGAAATACCATGGGGAAATAGTTTTACTTTGTGTAATGACTCATCCATTCCCAGTCTCTATTCAAGCCTAAATTAATTGTATCCAGTTTGCAAATTAATTCCAATTCAGCAGTCTCTCGTTGGAGTCTGTTTTTGAAGCTTTTTTGTTGAAGTATAGCCACTCTTAGGTCTGTGATCGAGTGACCAGAGAGATTGAAGTGTTCTCCAACTGGTTTTTGAATGTTATAATTCTTGACGTCTGATTTGTGTCCATTCATTCTTTTACGTAGAGACTGTCCAGTTTGGCCAATGTACATGGCAGAGGGGCATTGCTGGCACATGATCGCATATATCACATTGGTAGATGCGCAGGTGAATGAGCCTCTGATAGTGTGGCTGATGTGATTAGGCCCTATGATGGTATCCCCTGAATAGATATGTGGACAGAGTTGGCAACGGGCTTTGTTGCAAGGATAGGTTCCTGGGTTAGTGGTTCTGTTGTGTGGTGTGTGGTTGCTGGTGAGTATTTGCTTCAGATTGGGGGGCTGTCTGTAAGCAAGGACTGCTCTGTCTCCCAAGATCTGAGAGAGCGATGGCTCGTCCTTCAGGATAGGTTGTAGATCCTTGATGATGCGTTGGAGAGGTTTT
Organism: Dermochelys coriacea; assembly: GCF_009764565.3. NCBI lineage: Eukaryota > Metazoa > Chordata > Testudines > Dermochelyidae > Dermochelys > Dermochelys coriacea. The sequence continues at coordinate 144,847,695 of NC_050068.2, forward strand.
AGTTGGGGGCTGAAGGTGATGGCTACTGGCGTTCTGTTGTTTTCTTTGTTGGGCCTGTCCTGTAGTAGGTGACTTCTGGGTACTCTTCTGGCTCTGTCAATCTGTTTCTTCACTTCAGCAGGTGGGTATTGTAGTTGTAGGAATGCATGATAGAGATCTTGTTGGTGTTTGTCTCTGTCTGAGGGGTTGGAGCAAATGCGGTTATATCGTAGCGCTTGGCTGTAGACAATGGATCGAGTGGTATGATCTGGATGAAAGCTAGAGGCATGTAGGTAGGAATAGCGGTCAGTAGGTTTCCGATATAGGGTGGTGTTTATGTGACCATCGCTTATTAGCACCGTAGTGTCCAGGAAGTGGATCTCTTGTGTGGACTGGTCCAGGCTGAGGTTGATGGTGGGATGGAAATTGTTGAAATCATGGTGGAATTCCTCAAGAGCTTCTTTTCCATGGGTCCAGATGATGAAGATGTCATCAATGTAGTGCAAGTAGAGTAGGGGCATTAGGGGACGAGAGCTGAGGAAGCGTTGTTCTAAGTCAGCCATAAAAATGTTGGCATACTGTGGGGCCATGCGGGTACCCATCGCAGTGCCCCTGATTTGAAGGTATACATTGTCACCAAATGTGAAATAGTTATGGGTCAGGACAAAGTCACAAAGTTCTGCCACCAGGTTAGCCATGACAGTATCGGGGATACTGTTCCTGACGGCTTGTAGTCCATCTTTGTGTGGAATGTTGGTGTAGAGGGCTTCTACATCCATATTGGCTAGGATGGTGTTTTTAGGAAGATCAACAATGGACTGTAGTTTCCTCAGGAAATCGGTGGTATCTCGAAGATAGCTGGGAGTGCTGGTAACGAAGGGCCTGAGGAGGGAGTCTACATAGCCAGACAATCCTGCTATCAGGGTGCCAATGCCTGAGATGATGGGGCGTCCAGGATTTCCAGGTTTATGGATCTTGGGTAGCAGATAGAATACCCAGGTCGGGGCTCCAGGGGTGTGTCTGTGCGGATTTGTTCTTGTGCTTTTTCAGGGAGTTTCTTGAGCAAATGCTGTAGTTTCTTTTGGTAACTCTCAGTGGGATCAGAGGGTAATGGCTTGTAGAAAGTGGTGTTGGAGAGCTGCCTAGTAGCCTCTTGTTCATACTCCGACCTATTCCTGATGACGACAGCACCTCCTTTGTCAGCCTTTTTGATTATGATGTCAGAGTTGTTTCTGAGGCTGTGGATGGCACTGTGTTCTGCATGGCTGAGGTTATGGGGTAAGCGATGCTGCTTTTCCACAAATTCAGCTCGTGCATGTCGGTGGAAGCAGTCTATGTAGAAATCCAGGCTGCTGTTTCGACCTTCAGGAGGAGTCCACCCAGAATCCTTCTTTTTGTAGTGTTGGCAGGAAGGTCTCTGTGGGTTAATATGTTGGTCAGAGGTGTGTTGGAAATATTCCTTGAGTCTGAGACGTCGAAAATAGGATTCTAGGTCACCACAGAACTGTATCATGTTCGTGGGGGTGGAGGGGCAAAAGGAGAGGCCTAATGCCCCTACTCTACTTGCGCTACATTGATGACATCTTCATCATCTGGACCCATGGAAAAGAAGCTCTTGAGGAATTCCACCATGATTTCAACAATTTCCATCCCACCATCAACCTCAGCCTGGACCAGTCCACACAAGAGATCCACTTCCTGGACACTACGGTGCTAATAAGCGATGGTCACATAAACACCACCCTATATCGGAAACCTACTGACCGCTATTCCTACCTACATGCCTCTAGCTTTCATCCAGATCATACCACTCGATCCATTGTCTACAGCCAAGCGCTACGATATAACCGCATTTGCTCCAACCCCTCAGACAGAGACAAACACCTACAAGATCTCTATCATGCATTCCTACAACTACAATACCCACCTGCTGAAGTGAAGAAACAGATTGACAGAGCCAGAAGAGTACCCAGAAGTCACCTACTACAGGACAGGCCCAACAAAGAAAACAACAGAACGCCAGTAGCCATCACCTTCAGCCCCCAACTAAAACCTCTCCAACGCATCATCAAGGATCTACAACCTATCCTGAAGGACGAGCCATCGCTCTCTCAGATCTTGGGAGACAGAGCAGTCCTTGCTTACAGACAGCCCCCCAATCTGAAGCAAATACTCACCAGCAACCACACACCACACAACAGAACCACTAACCCAGGAACCTATCCTTGCAACAAAGCCCGTTGCCAACTCTGTCCACATATCTATTCAGGGGATACCATCATAGGGCCTAATCACATCAGCCACACTATCAGAGGCTCATTCACCTGCGCATCTACCAATGTGATATATGCGATCATGTGCCAGCAATGCCCCTCTGCCATGTACATTGGCCAAACTGGACAGTCTCTACGTAAAAGAATGAATGGACACAAATCAGACGTCAAGAATTATAACATTCAAAAACCAGTTGGAGAACACTTCAATCTCTCTGGTCACTCGATCACAGACCTAAGAGTGGCTATACTTCAACAAAAAAGCTTCAAAAACAGACTCCAACGAGAGACTGCTGAATTGGAATTAATTTGCAAACTGGATACAATTAATTTAGGCTTGAATAGAGACTGGGAATGGATGAGTCATTACACAAAGTAAAACTATTTCCCCATGGTATTTCTCCCTCCCACCCCACCCCCCACTGTTCCTCTGATATTCTTGTTAACTGCTGGAATTAGCCTACCTGCTTGTCACCATGAAAGGTTTTCCTCCTTTCCCCCCCCTGCTGTTGGTGATGGCTTATCTTAAGTGATCACTCTCCTTACAGTGTGTATGATAAACCTATTGTTTCATGTTCTCTGTGTGTGTGTATATAAATCTCTCCTCTGTTTTTTCCACCAAATGCATCTGATGAAGTGAGCTGTAGCTCACGAAAGCTTATGCTCTAATAAATTTGTTAGTCTCTAAGGTGCCACAAGTACTCCTTTTCTTTTTGCGAATACAGACTAACAGAGCTGCTACTCTGAAACCTATTTCCCCATGGTATTTCTCCCTCCCCTCCCCACCACTGTTCCTCTGATATTCTTGTTAACTGCTGGAATTAGCCTACCTTGCTTGTCACCATGAAAGGTTTTCCTCCTTTCCCCCCCCGCTGCTGATGATGGCTTATCTTAAGTGATCACTCTTCTTACAGTGTGTATGATAAACCCATTGTTTCATGTTCTCTGTGTGTGTGTATATAAATCTCTCCTCTGTTTTTTCCACCAAATGCATCCGATGAAGTGAGCTGTAGCTCACGAAAGCTTATGCTCTAATAAATTTGTTAGTCTCTAAGGTGCCACAAGTACTCCTTTTCTTTTTTCAAAAGATATAGAAGTCTTTTTAGAGTCTTTAAAATAAGTTTTTGATTCACATAGTTGTGCAATCAAACGTAGTAATTAACTGAGCATGTAACATCTGTGGATATAGAAATCTTAGCTCTGCATCCCCCTTAATATGTTTTCCAGGGTTCTTTAGGGATAATTTTCTGAGCTATACTCCAGTAGTATATTGGAGATAAATAGGAATAATGAGCCAAATCACTGTTGCATCTGAGTCATGGAGGAACGAGTGTGACTTAGACATCTTTGCCCTTTCCAATGTCTAAGGAGCAGTCAGGGAGACAGTTTTTCCCCCCAGGTACCTTAGAGAAGTCTCAGGGTTGCTCTAAACCAGTGGTTCCCAAACTTGTTCCGCTGCTTGTGCAGGGAAAGCCCCTGGCGAGCCGGGCCGGTTTGTTTACCTGCCGCGTCCGCAGGTTTGGCTGATCACGGCTCTCAGTGGCCGCAGTTCGCTGCTCCAGGCCAATGGGAGCTGCTGGAAGCGGCAGCCAGTATGTCCCTTGGCCCGTGCCACTTCCAGCAGCTCCTATTGGCCTGGAGCAGTGAACCTGGTCACTGGGAGCCGCAATCGGCCAAACCTGTGCACGTGGCAGGTAAACAAACCGGTCCGGCCCGCCAGGGGCTTTCCCTGCACAAGCGGTGGAACAAGTTTGGGAACCACTGCTCTAAACTTATGCCAGTTAGTAATGATGTCTGAAGGGCTGCTACACAGCTGGGGACCATCAGCATGTGTGGTTATCAGCCACATCCCCCTTACTTCTAATAAGCCTGCTAGAGGGTTGGGGATGGTGTAGAGCCAGCTGCGTTGTTGGCCAGCTTCTTAATGCTAGCCTAATATCTAAAGCACTTCCAACAGCTCTGATAGGCTGGTGGGGGTCTTAATAACTTCCAGAAGCTAGTCTGTGCCACACTGTTGGCACAATGCAGACATAAAAGCAGCATATTTGGGCCACAGGATGATCATTCCAATATAGGGAAATTCTCTGGTTGTACAGAGCTGCTGGAAAAGCTTCCCTGACACTTCCCATCCCTGAAGATTCCCCTCACACACAAACACACCCAACCTAAACCATGCAATGTTCTCCCCAGCTGGACCCTCGGTTACAGCATAATCTTTTTGGAAGATTCCTGGAAGCCTGTCACATCCAATAAAACAACATCTTGCGTTGTGTGAAAATGAAAAGGGTAGTCTTCGATATATCCAAGAATGGAGCCACCTCAGTAGGATAACTGCATCTGTAACTCTCAGTGGGATTGTGATGTTCACAGTACTCTCCTCCACTCTTTGGTATGAGGATAGGACCACCATTAAACAGGGCTAAAAACTCTTAGACATGGAAATGTGCAATCTGATAGCTGCAAGTCTTGGATGATGCTTCCACCTGTAGAAAATAAAGCAGTATTATGTATTGACACACACACATGCACACCCACATAGATTATTTTTGAATAGGTACATTTTTGTTTGCTACACCTTTGTTCTTATTGGTAGTACGTCTGTATGTAATTTTTTTGGGTGAAATCAGGCCCAACTGAAGTCAATAGGACTTTTGCCATTGACTTCAATGGGGCCAGAATTTCATCTTTAGTAGTTAATGTGACAAGGTCGAGCCAGATGGCTATAGGAGAGTAATCCTATTGGGATCCGGGAAGTGGACGGGCGAAGCCCATCCACTGCTAAAGGATCCCCCCCAGCCTAAGAGGGGGATCCACAGGACCTAGATACCAAATAAATCCGGGGGACAACTAGGAATTGGGGGGAGATGGATGGGAGATGTCAAGAAAATCTCCACGCCAGATTTTACCATTGAGAGGGAAGAAGATGAAGTAAGAAAGGATACAGCCATGGGTAGGAGAATGTATATAAGGAGCGAGGGCGGTGTGGATACTAGTCTAATAGGTTATACTGGCTGTAGAATGACTGTGCCTAATAGGGTACAAAATGTGAGCGAGTCCAAACAGCAAAAATTAAGATGTTTGTACACCAATGTGAGGAGTCTAGGTAACAAAATGGAGGAACTAGAGCTACTGGTGCAGGAAGTGAAACCAGATATTATAGGGATAACAGAAACATGGTGGAATAGTAGTCATGACTGGACTACAGGTATTGAAGGGTATGTGCTGTTTAGGAAAGACAGAAACAAAGGTAAAGGGGGTGGAGTAGCATTGTATATCAATGATGAGGTAGAATGTAAAGAAATAAGAAGCGATGCAATGGATAAGACAGAGTCCGTCTGGGCAAAAATTACATTGGGGAAGAAAACTAGTAAAGCCTCTCCTACGATAGTGCTTGGGGTGTGCTATAGACCTCCGGGATCTAATTTGGATATGGATAGAGCCCTTTTTAATGTCTTTAATCAAGTAAATTCTAATGGAAACTGCGTGATCATGGGAGACTTTAACTTCCCAGATATAGACTGGAGGACCAGTGCTAGTAATAATAATAGGGCTCAGATTTTCCTAGATGCAATAGCTGATAGATTCCTTCATCAAGTAGTTGCTGAACCGACTAGAGGGGATGGCATTTTAGATTTAATTTTGGTGAGTAGCGAGGACCTCATAGAAGAAATGGTTGTAGGGGACAATCTTGGCTCAAGTGATCATGAGCTAATTCAGTTCAAACTAAATGGAAGGATTAACAAAAATAAATCTGCAACTAGGGTTTTTGATTTCAAAAGGGCTGACCTTCAAAAATTAAGGAAATTAGTTAGGGAAGTGGATTGGACTGAAGAACTTATGGATCTAAAGGTAGAGGAGGCCTGGGATTACTTTAAATCAAAACTGCAGAAGCTATTGGAAGTCTGTATCCCAAGAAAGGGGAAAAAATTCATAGGAAGGAGTTGTAGACCAAGCTGGACGAGCAAGCATCTTAGAGACGTGATTAAGAAGAAGCAGAAAGCATACAGGGAGTGGAAGATGGGAGGGATCAGCAAGGAAAGCTACCTAATTGAGGTCAGAACATGTAGGGATAAAGTGAGACAGGCTAAAAGTAGAGTAGAGTTGGACCTTGCAAAGAGAATTAAAACCAATAGTTAAAGGTTCTATAGCCTTATGAATAAGAAGAAAACTAAGAAGGAAGAAGTGGGGCCGCTTAACGCTGAGGATGGAGCGGAGGTTAAAGATAATCTAGGCATGGCCCAATATCTAAACAAATACTTTTCCTCAGTCTTTAATAAGGCTAAAGAAGATCTTGGGGATAATGGTAGCATGACAAATGGGAAGGAGGATATAGAGGTAGATATTACCATATCTGAGGTAGAAGCGAAACTGAAACAACTTAATGGGACTAAATCGGGGGGCCCAGATAATCTTCATCCAAGAATATTAAAGGAATTGGCACCTGAAATTGCAAGCCCATTAGCAAGAATTTTTAATGAATCTGTAAACTCAGGAATAGTACCGAATGATTGGAGAATTGCTAATATAGTTCCTATTTTTAAGAAAGGAAAAAAAAGTGATCCGGGTAACTACAGGCCAGTTAGTTTGACATCTGTAGTATGCAAGGTCCTGGAAAAAATTTTGAAGGAGAAATTAGTTAAGGACATTGAAGTCAATGGTAAATGGGACAAAATACAACATGGTTTTACAAAAGGTAGATCGTGCCAAACCAACCTAATCTCCTTTTTTGAAAAAGTAACAGATTTTTTAGATAAAGGAAATGCAGTGGATCTAATTTACCTAGATTTCAGTAAGGCATTTGATACCGTGCCACATGGGGAATTATTAGTTAAATTGGAGAAGATGGGGATCAATATGAACATCAAAAGGTGGATAAGGAATTGGTTAAAGGGGAGACTGCAATGGGTCCTACTGAAAGGCGAAATGTCAGGTTGGAGGGAGGTTACCAGTGGAGTTCCTCAGGGATCGGTTTTGGGACCAATCTTATTTAATCTTTTTATTACTGACCTTGGCACAAAAAGTGGGAGTGTGCTAATAAAGTTTGCAGATGATACAAAGCTGGGAGGTATTGCCAATTCGGAGAAGGATCGGGATATTATACAGGAGGATCTGGATGACGTTGTAAACTGGAGTAATAGTAATAAGATGAAATTTAATAGTGAGAAGTGTAAGGTTATGCATTTAGGGATTAATAACAAGAATTTTAGTTATAAGTTGGGGACGCATCAATTAGAAGTAACGGAAGAGGAGAAGGACCTTGGAGTATTGGTTGATCATAGGATGACTATGAGCTGCCAATGTGATATGGCTGTGAAAAAAGCTAATGCGGTTTTGGGATGCATCAGGAGAGGCATTTCCAGTAGGGATAAGGAGGTTTTAGTACCGTTATACAAGGCACTGGTGAGACCTCACCTAGAATACTGTGTGCAGTTCTGGTCTCCCATGTTTAAAAAGGATGAATTCAAACTGGAGCAGGTAGAGAGAAGGGCTACTAGGATGATCAGAGGAATGGAAAACTTGTCTTATGAAAGGAGACTTAAGGAGCTTGGCTTGTTTAGCCTAACTAAAAGAAGGTTGAGGGGAGATATGATTGCTCTCTATAAATATATCAGAGGGATAAATATCGGAGAGGGAGAGGAATTTTTTAAGCTCAGCACCAATGTGGATACAAGAACAAATGGGTATAAACTGGCCACCAGGAAGTTTAGACTTGAAATCAGACGAAGGTTTTTAACCATCAGAGGAGTGAAGTTTTGGAATAACCTTCCAAGGGAAGCAGTGGGGGCAAAAGATCTATCTGGTTTTAAGATTCTACTCAATAAGTTTATGGAGGAGATGGTATGATGGGATAATGGGATTTTGGTAAGTAATTGATCTTTAAATATTCAGGGTAAATAGGCCAAATCCCCTGAGATGGGATATTAGATGGTTGGGATCTGATTTACTATAGAAAATTCTTTCCTGGGTGTCTGGCTGGTGAATCTTGCCCATGTGCTCAGGGTTTAGCTGATTGCCATATTTGGGGTCGGGAAGGAATTTTCCTCCAGGGCAGATTGGAGAGGCCCTGGAGGTTTTTTTGCCTTCCTCTGTAGCATGGGGCATGGTTGACTGGAGGGAGGCTTCTCTGCTCCTTGAAGTTTTGAACCATGATTTAAGGACTTCAATAGCTCAGACATGGGTGAGGTTTTTCATAGGAGTGGGTGGGTGACGTTCTGTGGCCTGCGCTGTGCAGGAGGTTGGACTAGATGATCAGAATTGTCCCTTCTGACCTTAGTATCTATGAATCTGTGAATCTATAATGAAATAACAGGGACAGGAGTGTGGGCAAAGGGGACACTGAGCAGAGAACCATGGACAGCGCCCACTGCTCCTCAAAGGCGTCAAGGGAATCAGAGGACGCTGCCCAGAGGAACTCTGCCCAGATACGTGAACGGACCGAGGATCGGAAATACGTCCCACAGTCACAAGAGACTCCATCGGCCAACCTCCTCACTCTGGTTTTATAGATGGCCATTTTAGTTAGGGCCAAGAGGAGGTTGACCAGGAGATCCCGTGACTTTGTGGGGACCCGGATAGGGAGTGCATAAATGAGAAGTTGAGGGGAAAAGTGCAACCAAAAATGTAATAAAATATTGGTGAGGAGCTGGAATAGGGGCTGCAGCCTGGCACACTCCAGATATGTTTGTGCCAGGGTTTCCCTCACACCGCAAAAGGAGCAGGTGTCTGGGATAGAGGTGAACCGCGCCAAGAACACGCCCATGCTCACGGCTCCATGAAGGATCCCCCAACTGATATCCCCGGAGGGCCTCGGGACCAAGGTGGAATATAGGCTGGCCCAGCGGGGCTCCTCACCCTCCAAAGATGGCAGAGGACCCTCCATTTTGTATCAGGGTGGGACACGAGGGTGAGGGCGTGGAGGGAGTGGAGCATGAGCGTGTATAGATGTTTCCTTGGTGCGGTTTGGAAATAGACTGGCTGCATCTCATGCAGCCGGCTCATGGTAAAGGGCTGAGGGGGTTGGTTGGGTCCACGGGGCAGGGGCCCAATTTCAAGGTCCAGTGGGACTGGGGTAGAAGGTGGGCGGGGCACGCCCTTGTGCAGGACCAGTCAAGATAAACCCGAGCAGTGGGCGGCAAAGCGGCCTTCACCTCCTGAAGTACATGTCGGAGAGTACAAGGTCTGGAAAGCCCCATGCGCTGAGCGAGCGTCAGGGGATCCAGCCAGTCACCCCGGTCATAGTCCAGGAGGTCTCCGACTCTTGTGACTTCTCCCAGGACCAACCTCTGGTGCACTAAGCGGGACTCCGCCACCTGCACATGTGTAGCAGGGGATCTGCGAGATCTGCACCCTTGGTGGCCGCCATGGACCTGGTAGTTGAAAACGGTTTCCACTTCCGGAGGAGGTCTTGGTAGAAGACCGGCAGCCCGGAGAGGTCTCACGGAAGACCTCTCGGCTAGAGATAAAGGAGCTGCCGGTCGTATCGGAGCCCTCGGAAGCAGCGTAGGAAGGCATGCGCCAATATGCTCCACGCCGGACTACCTGCACCATAAAGGAGCCTCTGCAGGGCTTGGAGGTGGAAGACATGGACCTGAGTAGCGGACATTTCAGGCCCTGCCCTCCCTACTCCAGCGGTAGATGGAGAACCCCTACATAGATCCAGTGCAGTCCTGACCAAAAGAACTCCAGAATCGATGTCCGGAGGTTGGCCAGGAAACCCAGGGTGTTGAGCCGGTACCAGAGCATGGACAGGACTAGTTGATTAAGCACCAGCACTCTCCCTCGAGGCGAGAGGCACCGGAGTAGTCCTGTCCATTTCCGGAGCCGCTCTATCACCCCGCCCTCTAAATCCTGCCAGTTCTCCGGCGGAGAGGGATGCGTGGCAGAAAGGTAAACGCTGAGATAGAGCAGCAGACCCGCGCTCCACTGGATGGCCTGAAACGCGGATGGGAGGGGCTCACCTGCCACCAGTCCCCTACCACCAAGCTAGAGCTCTTGACCCAGTTGACCCGTGTAGAGGAGGCTGCCGAATAGATAGCCTGGCAAGCCTCCACCTGCGCCAAGTCGCCTGGGTACTGGACCACGAGGAGCACGTCATCAGCATACGCTCACAGGACCAGCTGCAGCTCCCGCTCCCGCAGCACCAACCCTGTCAACCTCCTTTGGAGGAGACAGAGGAAGGGCTCGATCGCCAGAGCGTAGAGCTGGCCCGAGAGGGGGCACCCCTGCCATACTCCTCACCCGAAGCTGACCAATTCGGTTAGGGTCCAGTTGATCCTGACCAGACACTCTGCGGAGGCGTACAGCACCCGGAGAAAACCCACAAACTGGGGTTCAAAGCCAAACGCTTGCAGAGTGCTCAGGAGATACCCGTGATCCACCCTGTTGAACACCTTCTCCTGATCTAAGAACAGGAGGGCGAACGACAGACCATCTCTACATCCGAGTTCCAAAAGGTTCCGGAACAGATATAGGTTGTTGAAGATGCTGCGGCCCGGGATGGTGTAGGTCTGATCTGGGTGAACCACGTCCGCCAGCACGGATCCTAGCCACAGCGAGATGGCTTTTGCCACGACTTTGTAGTCCGTACTGAGGAGCAAGACGGGACACCAATTTCGTAAATCGTGGAGGTCCCCCTTCTTCGGCAATAAGGCGAGCATGGCATGCCTGCACGAAAGAGGGAGGACCGCGCTCTGCAAAGACTCAGCCCAGACGGTGACTAGGTCTGGGCCAAGGACATCCCAGAACACGTGGTTGAACTCCACGGTCAGCCCATCTGTGCTCGGAGATTTATTGGTGGGCATGCGACGGAGGACTTCCGAGAACTTGGCCAGAGTGAGAGGCAGCTCTAGCCGGTCTCGGTCACCCGCGCTGACTGTTGGAAGCTCCTACCAGAGCACTCTGCAAGCATTAGGATTGGTCAGATCCGGGGAGAAAAAGCTTGCGTAGAAGGCTCTCGCCCTCCCACACATCTCCACCGGATCCGTGAGGGGGTCTCGTCTTCTGCCAGAAAACAGGTGACATGTTTCTTGACCCCCCTCCTTTTCTCCAGGGCATAGAAGAAGCGGGAGCCACGATCCATCTCCCGAAGGAGACAGATGCGGGATCGAACAAAGGCACCCTAGGCCCGATGGTCCCCTAGGGACCGGAGCTCCTCCCGCTTCTCCCGGCACACTCCGCAGAGGGGCGGATCCTCACTGCTGGCGGCCAGATGCCTCTCCAGCTCTAAGACCTCCCGTTTCAACTGCTTTATCGCTGCATCCCTTCATTGGCTGGCGCCCCGGGTGTAGTCGCAGCAGAAGAGCTGGACGCGCACCTTCCCTAGGTCCCACCACCGCCATGTCGCGGGAACGGCATGCCGCTGCCCTCACCAGGGCAGCCAGAACTCCCGGAAGGACGCCACAAAGCCCGCATCCTCCAGCAAGCTGTTGTTGAAATGCCAATAGGCCAGCCCCGAACTCTCCGCGCAGAGGGGGGCTGTCACAGTGGCTATATGATGGTCAGAAAATGGGGCTGGCCGGATGCTGGAGGAGTGGGCTCATGAAAGATGGAAGCATGATAAATAAATGCAATCCAACCAGGAATGGCTCAACCGATGGGCCTCCACCCAGACAAAGGTGAATGTGGAAGTGTCATCTGGGTGGTGGTCGCTCCAGACATCCAACAGGGAGTGTTGTTCAACTATCTACCGGAGGACGTCCACATCGGCCGGGCTCTGCTTGGTCCCTGAGTGGTCCTGGTCCTCAAGGGTGATGTTAAAGTTCCCTCGCAGGACCAGGCACTCATGAGGATCCAAGGGCAGAGGAAGGTGGATGCCTGCTGATTCAATTGCAGCCTCTCCGGGCTCACTGCTGGGGCATAGATGTTAATGAGTTTGACCACGAGCCCCTCCATACAGATCCGAAGGTGCAGCAGGTGGCTCGGCACAGCCTCGGTGATTCCCAGCAGGTCGGGGGAGAACAGGGTCACCACTCCAGCCGTACGAACTGTGAGATGGCTAAAGTAGACCCTGTCCCCCCAATCCAGACGCAAGCTGTCTTTGGCAGTCAGATCCTTATGGGTCTCCTGCAGGAAAACCACAGAGTGCCCCCTGTCCCGAAGGAAGGATAGCAATTGGGACCTGCGGACACCCATCCTACAGCCGCGGGTGTTCAATGTTGCGATGGTAAGAGGTACCATGAGTAGGGCTGGGGGGGGATCCTCGCCGGCAGGGACCCTCGTGGCTCCCGACGGGATGTGCAACAGTCCGTGACCTACCCTGTAGATGAGGAAGGAGTCATGGAAGAGGTGGACCCGCTGGTAGGCCGCGGCGCTCTGCTTCCCGGTCCTTTTACCCTTCCCCTTGAGGGTCCTTGCAGCCCAGAGGATTTGATTAAAGTCCCCACATCACAGGAGAGCAAGCTGTACTTTGTTGCGGAAGCCACGGACGTCTTCTAAAAACTCCCTCAACTCCTTTCGCAGCGCATGGGGAGGTGGGGTTACGGTCTCCTGATTACTCCCCAACGGGGCCTTTGGTATAGCTTTGTGGCCCACCGAGATGGATAGACAGGGTGCGGACCCTTGACGGGGCACCTGATGGGCTGGCGCCACTAGGCCCGCCTCGAACCCTGGGGCAATAGGGGGCGACAGAGGGAGCATAGCAGCTCCTGGTGGGTCGGGACAGGTAAACACAAAGGCCGCTCCCTGGGGGTCATCTATTGGAAAAGGGAAGGAGACAGTCTCAGTGGTGGCAATAACATCATGGTAGGTGGAAGGGATAGGGACAGAGGCAGGGTTAGAGGTGAGATTTTGGGCGGGGAGAGGGCTCTCAGTGATGCCGGGCACAGGCTATATGGTGGATCTGGCAGCCAAGGAATCAGGAGGTGGACTATCTTCTTTAGGGCCCCCTCCCGGGAAGGAGGTCGATTGCTCCTCACCAATGAGGGATGCCCCTGGTGGGTCAGGTCCTGGCCACGTGGCACTGGCCATCACCTCAACAGGCTCGGTGGCCATCAGCGGGGTGCCATCTGCGGCCGGGTTGATGGAGGAGTCCAGGGGCTCCTCAGAGGTGGGAGCAGAAGCAACGGTTAGGGGGAGGGAGCATGGGGAAAGGGGGGATGGAGTGAAGTCGCCCAGATCGAGGCCCGCTGGCATAGGGTCGTCCTCCCCCTGGGTGACCGGGGTCAGACCCAGGGCCTTGATCTCCTCATATATGGATGGGAGATCGCTTTCCACTACCCCGGGATTCTCCCTGCTGGCACCTGATGCAATGGTCGCCTCGGGGCTCACAGAGGCTTCAAATGGTGCCAGGGCAGGAGGGGTTCCCTTGGGGGCCTTGGAGGGGAGGGACTCCTGTGGAGGGGAGATACTGCCTTCCAGTGCTGCCATGTCTTCCCCAGCCGGCACCGGTGGATGGAACACACCCGTGGGTAAAGCGGAAGGCTCGGCATCGGTGCCCTCCTTCTGGTCTTCCAGGGGGCCTCTGCATCAGATGGAAGGAGGGGAGCTCGAGCCTTCCACTTGTCCCTGGACTAGGGCCCAGCCCTCCATGGCATCATCCGGGGGCTGGCTAGCAGGGGTCGTGTCAGGGGGCAGAAGCGATGGCTCAGGGACTGGGGGGGGATAACGGTGGGGCAGCACAAGGGAGGGAAGATTCCCCTTTGGGTGGGCCCTCTCCCATGCCCGGAGGTGTCCCTGCCGCACCCTGCTCCACAGGCCCCGCCCGATTGCAAGAAGTGGGGGCAGGGCTTTCCCGCTCATCTGGGCATAGAGGGGGAGGTGCCCCTTGGGCCCGAGCAGGAGCAATGGTGGACTGGGAAGGAGGAGGGGTGGTTTCGGGAGCCGGGCAGCCAGGGGCACCGGCGATGACGGGGCCGGTGCGCTGACGGGGCTCGGGAGTCCCGTATTCCCCTCCTTGCCGGGCCAAGGGGCAGTCCCTCCAGACTTGCCCCATCGTCCGGCAGAGGTAGCACCGGGCATCCCCGTGGAGTAGTGCACCCAGTAATGGGCCCCCTGGTAGGGGACCAAGAAGGACCCCTCGAGCACCTCTCTGTCACACGCCGCCGGCGACAGTTGAAGCTGCACTTGCTGGCAGAACAAGAGGAAGTGACGGAGGGCGGGGTCTTTCCAGCCCAACGGGAGAGGGCTGATGACAGAGATGGGTTTCCCCAGGGTAGAGAAGGCGGTTAACAGGGCAGCATTGGGAAGAAAGGGAGGGACAGAGGTCAGGACCAGGTAGCCGCCCAGGTCCTCTAGCAGCTCCAGGGGGATGAACACCCCCCCCCCCCACTGCCAGGTCCTTCTCCACTGCCTCCTGGGTGGCAGCCTCCAATGCTAAGAAGAAAACAACCTTTCCATACATTTTGGAGGCCACTACAATGGCCATGGAACCCACCACCTTTGCCAATGCCTGCATATAGGTCTCCAAGTGGGGTGAGGTGGGCACCAGGAGGCAACGGACGAGAGGACGTGACGGAGGGCGGGGTCTTTGCAGCCCAACGGGAGAGGGCTGATGACAGAGATGGGCTTTCCCAAGGTAGAAAGGGTGGGTAACAGGGCGACATTGGGGAAAAGGGAGGGACGGAGGTCAGGACCAGGCGGACGCCCAGGTCCTCTAGCGGCTCTAAGGGGACCAACACGCCCCCCACCGCCAGGCCCTTCTCCACCGCCTCCTGGGCGGCGGCCTCCGATGCTAAGAAGAAGACAACCTTGCCATACATTTTGGATGCCGCCACAATGGCCGTGGGCCCCACCACCCTCGCCAATGCCCGCACATAGGTCTCCACGTGGGGTGAGGCGGGCACCAGGAGGCAACGGACGCCGTGCTTCCTGGTCATGGTGGGAAAGGGGCCCCGGCCGCTATAGATGGTAGCAGAGGTGGTGGGCGGGAGAGATGATGTAGCGGCAGGCAGGGGGGCTGTCGCCACCTGGGCATACACCCTGGGGGCCAGGGAAGGGACACGCGCAGAGCTGGTGGAGAGAACAGCTGGGAGGGACACCGCGGCCGGTGGCGGGGCCGCGGCAGTACGGGCAGCCCCTGCCATCGAGGGCCTGTTATTTTTAGCAGGGCCCTTCCCCTTCTTCTTACCCTGGCCTTTCCCGCCGGCTGGGGTTCTCCCCCAGAATCTGAGGGGGGGAAGGATGTGGCAGCAGTGGAGGTCATCCTGGTGCCCGTCGCCGCTGGCGCCCTAGCAGGGGTGGTGGCAGATGGTTTTGCAGCAGCAGGGAAGGTAGAGGCTTGGGGGGTGATGGTGGGGGAGGCGGGAGAGGGGTAGCTTGGGCTGCTGGAGGGGCCCCACCTGTCTCGTCCTCCACCATCGTGGGCAGGGAGAGAAGGGGAGACACCAGAAGGAGTAGGGGAAAGGGGAAGCAGGTCGACCACTCCTCCCTGCTAGGCTGCAGGCAGGGGAGGAGGACACCAAAAGGAGTGGGCTGGACGAGGGGCAATCAGGGGTTAAGGGTCAATCGCCGAAACGGGATTGAATTCCGGCTCCTCTTGCTGCACTAGGGGAGGGGGGGATACAACAGCATTGGGGGTGCAGTGAAGAGGGTGTAAACTAAAATGTGGAGTAGCACAACTGCATGGGAGGGGGCATGGGCGCATGGAGCAAGTGGCTAAGCGGGCTGGAGTTAGGGCAGGGAAACCAAGGGGCTAGCTTCAGAGGCTGGGGTGGGGCAAACAAACAAAGGCTGTAGAGGGAAATAGATGGGGCAGGCGAACAAACTGAAGCTAATAAGGGGGGCTGGGCAAAAAGGGGGGCAAAAGCTGCAAAGGGCAAATGGTATCAAGGAGATAAGCTGTGAGGTGGGCAGTCCGGGGCGGGGGCACGTGCGCCCATGTGCGCTTGCACAAAGTCTGTTTAGGCTGGCTGCTGCTTCTGGCCCAAATGGTGGAAATAGGGCATGGCAAGCCAAGCAAGCGGCTGAGTCCAGAGGCAGGAGCTGAGGCAGATGGTATACAGCCAGTGGGGGTGGTGGAGGGGGCAGCGGTGGTGGTGGTAGTGGTGGGGGTTGGGGGGCACACAGAGATGGGTCGGGTGGCAGCTCCACTCCACACCCCCTGTATCCCTACAAACACAGTCAAGACCCCCACCACAAGAGCACAGTTTGAAAGTTACTCAGTCTTAAGGCCCCCTCCATGGTGGTGCAAAGTCTCTAGGTCCTCCCTCACTGGTAGATGGTCCTCTTCTTCTCCTCCTCGGGGCTTCAGCAGCTCCAGGCGGCAA
The DNA here is from genome assembly GCF_009764565.3 of Dermochelys coriacea. Taxonomy (NCBI): domain Eukaryota; kingdom Metazoa; phylum Chordata; order Testudines; family Dermochelyidae; genus Dermochelys; species Dermochelys coriacea. The sequence goes on from NC_050068.2 coordinate 144,864,148, forward strand.
GCTCCACAGAAGCAGCTCCAGGAACTCCAGGTGGTTATCCAGGCAGGCAGAAAGGACCCCTCTCAGGTGGTATCCACAGCAGCAACGGCTGGGGTCCCTCACTCCCCGCTTCTGGGGACTGGGCCAGCAGCCCCCCCCCCCCCCCCCAAGGGGCTGCTGTTGAAGCAGTAGCAGCACCAGAGAGTGGGGGTCCAGCAGCTAGCCAGCAACCAGGTAGCAGAGAAGGCGGGGGATGGTGTCTGGCCCAGCCAGGGGAGCAGCAAAAGCAGTAGCAGCAGGAAGAGCCAAGGGCCTAGCAGCAGTAGTACTAGCAGCAGCCCTCTCCCTCCAGGCCAGAGGGCTGCAGGAGAGTATTGCTATTGGGATCCGGGAAGTGTGCGGGCGAAGCCCGTCCACTGCTAAAGGATCCCCCCCCAGCCTAAAAAGGGGATCCACAGGACCCCTAGGATACCAAATAATTCCGGGGGACAAATAATGAAATAACAGGGATAACCTCCTCACTCTGGTTTTATAGATGGCCATTTTAGTTAGGCCAGGAGGAGGTTGACCAGGAGATCCCGTGACTTTGTGGGACCACGCATAGGGAGTGCATAAATAAGAAGGTGAGGGGAAAAGTGCAACCAAAAACTTAATAATATATTGTTGAGGAGCCAGAATAGGGGCTGCAGCCTGGCACACTGCAGATATGTGTGTGCCAGGGTTTCCCTCACGCCGCAAAAGGGTCAGGTGTCTGGGATAGAGGTGAACCGTGCCAAGAACATGCCCGTGCTCAGGGCTCCGTGAAGGAGCTACCAACTGATATCCCCGGAGGACCTCGGGACCAAGGTGGAATATAGGCTGGCCCACCAGGGCTCCTCACCCTGCAAAGACGGCAGGAGGTCCCTCCATTTTGTATCAGGACTGGACACGAGGGTGAGGGCGTGGAGGGTGTGGAGCATGAGCATGTATAGATGTGTGTATAAATGTCGGATCCGTAAGGGGGGTGCTGTCTTCTGCCAGAAAGGAGGTGACATGTTTCTTGGCCCCCCTCCTTTTCTCCAGGGCGTAGAAGAAGCGGGAGCCGTGATCCATCTCCAGAAGGAGATGGATGCGGGATTGAACAAAGGCACCTCGGACCCGATGGTCTTCGAGGGCCCGGAGGTCCTCCGCTTCTTCCGGCATGCTCCGCAGCTGGCGCCCAGATGCCTCTCCAGCTCTAAGACCTCCCGTTCCAACTGCTCTATCACCGCATCCCTCCATCGGCTGGCACCCCAGGTGTAGTCATGGCAGAAGAGCCGGGCGCCCACCTTCCTTAGGTCCAATAGAAGGCAGATATATTATCCCCAGGCTAAGTAGGTCCCTTTTCCGCAGGTAAGGGAACAGGGAAGGTTATAGAACAATCAGTAATCTTCTGAAGACAATTAAGACAGGCTGATTAGAACACCTGCGGCTAATCAAGAAGCTGCTAGAATCAATCATAGGCAGGCTAATCAGGGCACCTGGGTTTTAAAAAGGAGCTCACTTCAGTTTGTGGTGTTCATGTGAGGAGCTGGGAGCAAGGGGCACTAGGAGCTGAGAGTGAGAACGCGGACTGTTGGAGGACTGAGGAGTACAAGCATTATCAGAGACCAGGAGGAAGGTGCTATGGTGAGGATAAAGAAGGTGTTAGGAAGAGGCCATGGGGAAGTAGCCCAGGTAGTTGTAGCTGTCACACAGCTGTTCCAGGAGGCACTCTAGACAGCTGCATTCCACAGGGCCCTGGGCTGGAACTAGGAGTAGAGGGCGGGCCCCGGTTCCCCCCAAATCCTCCCAACTCCTGGTCAGACACAGGAGGAATCGACCTGGACTGTGAATTCAGAAAAATGGCCAAGCTGAGGGCAGCCATGAAGCTCCAAGGTGAGCAAATCTGCCAATAAGTGCAAGACCCACCAAGGTAGAGCAGGAACTTTGTCACAACTGGTGTCAGAAGTGGGATCTGGTGTCCACAGCGTGGCAGAAGGAGCATGTTTGGAAGGAAAAAAAAAGGGAAGAGGGTCTATTTTATTTTTTTTCACCACAATGGAGGAGGTAGTGTGGGCACTGATATAAGCCATGGCTGCCCAGCAGGAGGCTACTCGTGTCCAGGCAGCCGCCCAACAGGAGGCAGTGTGGCTGCAGCAAGAAACTAATCGCCTGCTGATGGACCAGGCTTCTCAAGACCGGGCTATGTTGTGGGAACTGGTAAACCAGGTAAAGGCCCTTACGGAGCTGAACTGTGGCCATGATGGGACATAGATCATACGAGCCAGCAATTGGCTGCAGAAAATGACTCAGGAGGATGATGTAGAGGCATACATCCTGACCTTTGAGAGGACAGCCCTGCTGGAGGCTTAGCCCCGAGAACAGTGGTATGACATCCTCGCTCCGTTCCTGTGTGGAGAGGCCCAGAAGGCCTACTATGATTTGCCTGAAGAGGCTGCTAGAGACTACCCCCAGCTGAAAGCAGAGATCCTGGCCAGATCTGCGGTAACGATATCATAAGTGGAGGTACCAGGAAAACAAAACTCCACGGTCCCAATTATATGACCTCATCCATCTCACATGAAAGTGGTTACGAACTGAGTCCCGGAGTCTGGAAGAGATACTAGAGGTTCTGGTCATTGACCGGTACATGAGAGGACTACTGCCAGACCTTCGTGCCTGGGTAAGCCAGAACGAACCCTCCACATACGACGAGGTTGTTGCGCTGGTAGAAAGGCGAAGGATGGCGAGGGAGCTGACTCGACCAGTTAAGGAAAAAGCACTCTGGGTTAAACTAGCAAGCACCAAGCCCTAGAGCTCGGGTGACTGGGCCATCAGGAGAACCCAGGTGGAAAAAGAAAGGGGCTGAAGACTCACAGTAGCCACAAAGAATTGGAGCACTGAGGGAAAAGAGGATCGTGATGTTAGACTACCCAAACCACGAGACCGGGAAATGCCTAGGGCTCCATACAGATGTTACGCCTGAGGGGAATGGGGACACATAGCTGCACAGTGTCCCAATGCCAAGGAGCCTATGCAATTTAACTTGGGGAACTGGGCAGACCCATGCTCTCTAATCCACCTTGTGCAGTCTCACTAACCCCACATATGTACACTAGACCATTGAAACTAAATGGGTAGAGACCACAGCAGTGGTTGATTCAGGGAGTGCTATCCCCTTTGTCTTGGGGACGGTTGTGAAACATAGTCAGCTGCTGTGGGCTAAGCGTACGGGGATAACATGCATCCATGGGACAGTTGGTTATTACCCCACCATCCCAGTAAAAATTGAGATTCAGGAGAACATTACTGAGGTAGCAGCAGGTGTAGGCCTAAACTCCCATACCCAGTGCTCATAGGGAGGGACTTCCCAGGGCTTGGAGACTTACTCCTGGTAGGAGAACTGGAGAAAGGGGGAAGCCCTGAAAGTAGTGAGGCATCCACAGTAGACTGTCAACCCCCAACCTTCTCTGAAATATCCCCAGATTTGTTCTCCACTCCCAGACAGTGTAGAAAGACAAAAAGGGAAAGAAGGGCAGCTAAGGCCTTGGGAACCTGAATACTGGCCCAAAGCCAGAGGGTCGCTTTCTTAGGTAGGCGGATCTGAGCATCTGAAAAGGAGGCCACACAGGAGGGAGAAGCACCAGAGTCTGACCCGCACCCTAATGCCTCTGAATCAGTAGAGGCAACAGAGACTGGCCCCCTAGATCTTGGGCAGATTAGCCCTGGAAGAGGAAATTTTGGATGGGACCAGGCTGAAGACCCAAGGTATGACAACATTAGGAACGAAGTGACTGAAATAGATGGGGTCCCCGTGAAAGGGAAAACTCAGGGATCAGGACCCTACTTCATAATGAAGAAGAATCTCTTATGCTGGGTTGCACCAGTACAGGGGCAGAAGGTACAGCAGATCCTAGTACCTCAAAAAAACACCAGAATGCAGTATTAAGTCTGGCCCATAGTCATCTTTTTGGGGGGAATTTGGGGGTAGAGAAGACCCTGGCATGGGTCCTGCGACGATTCTTCTGGCCCGGCGTACATGAAGGAGCATGGAGGTACTGTGCGTCCTGCGCGGAGTGTCAGCTGCACAGTCCCCATCCCCACCTGAGGGCACTTTTAGAACCCCTTCCCATCATAGAGGTCGCCTTCAAGCGAATAGCCATGGATCTAGTGGGACCCCTGGAGAAGACAGCACAGGGCTACCAATATATACTTGTCGTTCTGTATTATGCTACTCGCTACCAGAAGCTGTCCCCCTGCGGAACAAAGCCTCTAAAACGATAGCTAAAGAGTTGGTGGGGATCTTTGCCCAAATGGGGCTACCAAAGGAGATATTAACAGACGAAGGTAACATATTTATGTCGAAGCTAATGAAGGACCTCTGTACACTGCTCCATATACATACCCTGAGAACTTCAGTCTATCATCCACAGACCGATGGGCTGGTAGAAAGTTTTAACCGAACCCTCAAGACAATGATGAGGAAAGTGGTAAGTCGAGACGGGAAGGATTAGGACACCCTACTCCCCTACCTTATGTTTGCAATCTGGGAGGTACCTCAGGCCTCAACTGGGTTTTCCCCCTTTGAATTATTATACAGACACCACCCCCGTAACATACTAGATATTGCAAAAGAAATCTGGGAAGAGGAACCCAATGAGGTGAGAAATATAATTGACCATGTGTTGCAGATGTGAGAACAGATAGCCCGGGTCACCCCTATTGTACGGGAACATTTGAAAAAGGTGCAGGAGGCCTAGCGAACCCATTACAATCACCAGGCAAAAGTCCGACAGTTCCAAGCAGGGGATCAGGTGATGGTGTTGGTACCCACAGCAGAAAGCAAGCTTTTGGCCCAATGGCAGGGGCCCTATGAGGTGGTTGAACCAGTGAGGGAAGTAACCTACAAGGTGCAGCAGCCAGGATGCCGGAAACAAGAACAAATTTATCACATTAATCTCTTAAAGCCTTGGCACCAACGAGAGGCGTGTGTAGGGGCCCAAGAGACCCCAATCCAGGGAAATAATATGCAGGAGCAGATCAGGATATCCACTGATCTGACACCGAACCAGAAGAAGGAGGTAACTGAGATGATCAACCGATACCAGGATGTGTTTTCAACCAAACCAGGCCGGACCACCAAAGCATATCACCACATTATCACAGACCCTGGGGCAAAGGTAACTTTAAGGCCCTATCGGGTCCCAGCAGCAAAAAAGGGAGAGATCAAGGCAGAGGTAAAAAGGATGTTGGAACTGGGAGTCATCGAAGAGTCCCACAGTAAGTGGTCAAGCCTGATTGTGTTGGTGCCCAAACCTGATGGCACCACTAGGTTTTGTAATGACTTTCGCTGGCTGAATGAGATATCCAAATTCGATGCATACCCCATACCCCATATCAATGAGTTAGTTGACCGCCTGGGCAATGCCCAATTTTTGACCACCCTTGATTTAACAAAGGGATACTGGCAGATTCCCCTTGCCAAAGATGCAAAAGAAAAGAAGGCATTCTCTACACAAGAGGGTCTGTTTCAATATACTGCTCTTCCTTTTGGACTGCATGGGGCACCTGCCACTTTCCAGCATCTTATGGACAAGCTCCTATGGCCCCATACCAGTTATGCAGCGGCATACCTGGATGATGTGATTATTCACACCCCCAACTGGGAAACCCATTTAGGAAAGGTGGAAGTGGTTCTGGACACGTTCACACAGGCTGGTCTCACAGCAAACCCAGCCAAGTGTGCTATAGGGCTAGCCAAGGCTAAATACCTTGGCTACATTGTAGGAAGGGGAATGGTCAAGCCCCAACTAAACAAACTAAAGGCTATCCAAAACTGGCCCCTGACAAATCGGAAAAAGCAAGTCCGGGCATTCCTGGGTGTGGTGGGGTACTACTGATGATTTATTCCCCATTTTGCTACCAGAGCGAGTCCCCTGACAGACCTGCTAAAAGCCCGGGGTCCAGACATGGTGAAGTGGACGGATGCCGCAGAGAAAGTATTTATGGATCTACGGACAGCCCTCTTCAATAACCCATGCTTATAGCCCCAGACTTCAACAAAGAATTCATTTTACAAACAGATGCATCTGAAGTAGGATTGGGAGCTGTCCTATTGCAGATGACCGGAGATGAAGAACATCCAATCCTCTACCTCAGCAGGAAACTCCTCCCGAGAGAGCAGAAGTATGCCATGGTTGAAAGAGAGTGCCTAGCTGTGAAATGGGACATGGAAATACTAAGTTATTACCTTCTGGGATGATGGTTTACCCTTGTGACCGACCATGCACCCCTCCAGTAGATGCAGCGAAATAAAGAGAAGAAAGCAAGGGTGACCAGATGGTTCCTGTCCCTACAACCTTTCCAATTCACCATACAACACTGGGCTGGAAGCCACCATGGCAACGCAGATGGCTTGTCATGAGTACACTGCCTGATGTCCCAAGTTGCCCAAGCCCGTAGTGTTGGGCGGGGGGGGGGGGCAATGTGTGACAAGGTCAGGCCAGATGGCTATAGGAGAGTAATAGAAGGCAGATATATTAGCCCCAGGCTAAGTAGGTCCCTTTCCCCTGGGTAAGGGAACAGGGAAGGTTCCAGAACAATCAGAAATCTTCTGGACAGGCTGATTAGAACACCCGCAGCCAATCAAGAAGCTGCTAGAATCAATTAAGGCAGGCTAATCAGGACACCTGGGTTTTAAAAAGGAGCTCACTTCAGTTTGTGGTGTTCGTGTGAGGAGCTGGGAGCAAGAGGCACTAGGAGCTGAGAGTGAGAACGCGGACTGTTGGAGGACTGAGGAGTACAAGCATTATCAGGCACCAGGAGGAAGGTCCTATGGTGAAGATAAAGAAGGTGTTGGGAGGAGGCTATGGGGAAGTAGCCCAGGGAGTTGTAGCTGTCGCACAGCTGTTTCAGGAGGCATTCTAAACAGCTGCATTCCACAGGGCCCTGGGCTGGAACCCAGAGTAGAGGGTGGGCCCGGGTTCCCCCCAAATCCTCCCAACTCCCGGTCAGACACTGGAGGAGTCAACCTGGACTGTGGGTTCAGTAAAACGGCCAAGCTGAGGGCTGCCGTGAAGCTCCAAGGCGAGTAAATCTGCCAATAAATGCAAGTCCCACCAAGATAGAGCAGGAACTTTGTCACATTAGATAAATTGATAAAATCACACCTTCCCCTCCTATCTCTCTCTCCATACACATCTAATCCTTCTGCTTTCTCTAGATAGCCCCACTTCACTCAGATCCTAAGTCAGAAGAGGAAAGATGAGAAGATTCCCACAACCTTGTAATGAACCAATCAGCTGTTTCCTTTGTGGACTTGTTCTGATCAACATATCTTTGAGATTTTGTAGTTATGTTTTACTAATTTTATTCCCAAATTGCTGCGTAATCTACAATACTGTTTTAAGGCATGGAAGACAACTATCTTCCTTCATAAGTTTCTAGCTTTATCATTTTGAATTCTTCCTTTAAGATGTTCAAAAAATATATATTTGTATTTAATTCTTAGTTTCTTTTTTCTGCACATCCAGCTCAAAATTCATGTGGCAAGGATATAAGAAATATTTAAAACAGAAGAAGATCATGAACTTTTAGATATGAGTCTTAGTGGTCACACCTGGTATCATTTATTAAGACAGGTAAGCATGTAATTTTGAAAAATTAATGTGTCTTTAATTTTCTCAGATAAATGGAAATACATAGTTTTAAAATAAAAGAATCTATTTGAGATCACATACACTTACAGACCAGCGCAAAACAAGGGGGCATAGAAATAAACTGGAATGAAATAGAAGTGAGTCTTCCTTAGGTCTTTTATTTTGAATCTTTCTGGGCATTTCTTTCACAGATTCTCTTCATCATATTGCATATCAAAATCAACAGCTTGTTGAATTAAAGTTTGTATGTAATATTAATATCTGTCTTAATGCTCAGCGCTGTTTTCAACATTGCAGGAAACTACAGGGGACTTCATGGCTCATTTGCATTCCCTTTGCTGGAAACATAATGAGAGTTTTCCAATGGAAAGAATAAAGAAAAAATATATAATGAAATCCAATCATTTTATCTCTCTCACTTTTATTTTAAATTAAGGAAATGTGTGTCTGAATTTGCAACAATAGTCCCCAAGATACAGTAAATTAATAATGTTAATTTTGTATTAATACCTTTTAAGGAGAAAAAATGTTTGGAACAGAGTTTCATAGCTAAATACATAAAATAGGCATGTGTTCAATGGACCTAATATAATAGCATGAGCATGAGCATGAGCTACAATATATAAAAGAATTTAATGGGATACTTTTCATTAACAAGTTATGAAATTAAATTCCCCTTCTCTACAAATGTTGAAACATCTGCCCCATTTCTATTTCAGGTCACTATCATCTTCTTATAATGTAGGAATCATTACATCAGGCTTTCAGTGCATGCAGAATGTTCCCTAGCACAATGAGAAATATAACTAGCTGATCCAAACCTAGTAATCAATTTATGTATCCTGTCCCACCTTTCTCCTCAACATGTCAGAGCTTTCAGTCATGTCTTCTGGAGTCCTCATACGCTCTGCTGGACAAATAACTTTGGCCCTGATCATCTCCTCCAATGAAAAAAACAGTGCCTGGAAGGTGCATGGAAAAGAAAATACAGCCACATTGGATGGAGGGTAGAGGAGAGATGTGAATCTCCTCTAGCTGTACTCCCAACCTATTATCTCCTCTATTCCCTTATCTAGTGTGGAACTCGGAGTGGGAAGAGAGGTCACTGCAGGATGAAGAAGAGGTCAAGTTTCCCTTTGATGCAGTGTGAAGGAGATTAATTAATGGATCTAGGGGGCACAGACTGTTGCCCAATCTTTAAATTGTGTATTAATTATATTGATTACTTAAGAATCCCCAGATATCACTTTGAGGGTTGCCAGGTTCTGGCCCCAAAATCAGGCCCAGTATTATTCAAATTATTATGTAGTTGAGAACCCCAATGTGCACAGTTGCAACACTCATACTATAGGAACTCTTTTATATTTACAAATATAGTTTATTAATACTGTCACAAACACCCCAACTCAGTAAGGTAGATAGAGATACTACAGAATGTACATCTGCACATCCATATACTCACATTATCCCTTGTAGAACAACCTGAAATGTTAGCCAGTGTCTTCTTCTTCATCATCATCACCTTCCCCATCATCACCAGTGGCCATTATTCTGGCACCTCCCAAGGACTACATATCTCTCTCTCTTAGCACCCCTAGGCTGGGATGCTGCTTTTATAATATGTTACGCTGATGCCGCTATGTTTGATGCATATTCAGTAGGGATTTTTCCCCTTTTTCGTTTTTGTATTTCTTTACCTTACTAATATTGGAGTGTCTTTTTTCTATAGGTTAGTATATCAGTGATCTCAACCTATTATCATATACATCCATTCATTACCATGACCCTTTTGTGGTTAGGTATCACATTTGTTATTTCTGTCCTAACCAGTTCTTTCCATGTTGTGGTGTTCCTGTTAAGTTCAAAAGGGTATGAACTTAGGAGAGCCCCTATGCCAACCTGCTTTAACGCATCCTCTATGTTAAAGGTCATAGCCATATATGGACCTTATGCTTTAGGTCATCACCATCCATCTGGGTGAAAGGTCCCAAATATATGTATTCTAATTTGCTTTAGCTCAACATACAGGAGGTGACCTGCAGGTCCCTTGTATTACAGTCAATATATACTCTAATATAACATATAAACCAATCAAATCCATAAGAAAATAAGAAACTTATAAGAAAAGATATGAAGGCAAGCAAGCAGGCTAGCCTTAGATGTATCTCATGTTATGTATGTCAGTTCATTGCCAGAACACTTCTGTGGTCAGAACTTCTCCTTAAACTCTATTTTCAGCTCCCCAAATATTTGGGGTTATCCGCTGGGCTGTTTATCTGTGCCAAGTTCCTAGTCCTCAAGCCTTATGCTAACTTGCTGAAGCTAATGTCTTACAGGATACAGGTCTGTATGTTTCTTGCATTATTGCTGAATATAATGCAAAGCAGTAAATATAATAAAGGCAAGCTAACCCACAGGCTACAGTAGAAGTGAATATAGCAAAAGCAAACTAGCCCATCATCATTTTTACTGGTCTCCCACTTGATTTTTGTTTAGTGAGGTATAGACAGGAGATACTGGACATTCAAATCTCATAGAATTCTATACTGTCTACCTTTACAGATGATCTGGTGGTAGTTGTGTCATCTATTGTATTCTGGAACTGAAAAAGAAAGTAATCATAATGTATGTTTATCGATATAGCAAGAACAAAGCATTAGAGAAAAAGAGGATTTTAAAACACCAGGCAGTCTACATATCTGTCTGTCCTGCCTAAAGCCCAACCATCCTTTGACAGCAGCCTTCAGTAGACTATCTTCTTCAAACACTCCTGGCAGGTTTTTGTGCCTCAATTTGGTTCCCCCTCCTCCCAAAATGACTCTCCTGAGGGATAGTACCTCTCTATACCCTGCCACAGTTCTTTGTTCATCTGTGTTTGCAGGATCTGACTATTCTCATCAAACTAGTCATGTGGCCTCAGTAGAAGACTGAGCCAAAGTTCTCAGAACCAATCCTTAATTACATTTAAGTGGTTATCTGAGGCATCTCCTCCTTCCTGCCAGTATTTTAGACCAATCCCTACTGAGAAAACCACTTAGTCATACAGAAAACATCTCAATAACAAGGCCAACATGTAGTATCAATAATTATATGGCAGCTCCAAATCTGTCACAAATACCTGTATAGATTCACTCCACAATGCAGACTGAGTCAAATGCTCTCTTCTGTTGTGCAATACAGAGAAAAGGAAAGGTGTGCAAAAACAAAAGTAGGAGGGGCCCAAAAACATCAGAAGCAGAGAAGAGCAGAAGTTATCTCTTGCCCCCAAACCTTGAAGAAGTCTCTGCATGTGTGCAATATGAAATTGGGGCTCCTTGGTTTTAGGAGAGTCATGTCAAGCTGTCTGAAAGGAATGACTCTTTGGAACCATTTCTTTCTATGTAGTATGCTCCAAAAGTAGAAATCTGAGTAGAGACATAGAAAAGTTAATGCTGCTCCTAGAAGCAACATTAGCTCCCCTGCCAGTGCACATTCACAGTGGGAGCACAGATCTTGAATGAGGAGGCAGCAATGGGCTCCTCTGCATGGCTGCATACTCTCCACCTCCCCGGTGGGATAATCTGGCCAGTTCTTGAATGCCTTTTCCCTTCCTGTGGCTTTTCAGGAGAGTATTTGGCCCTAAGAGTACAGCAGCCAAGTACAACAGAGTTCAACAGCTTGAAGCAATTTCCCATGAAATCTAATAGCATTATAGTAGAAGTGCCAAGGGTTGTTATGCACAGGCTTTCTAGTCAAGGAAAGTACCCATCTGCAGAAACCATGCAACAAAGCAGAGAGAGAGGAATAGCCATGAAAGGATTCAGGGCTTCAGGACAAGAAAAACAAGTGATCAACAGTAGTGCTTAAAAATGAAACTGGAGTCATGAACTGAATTGTTTGGATTTTCATGGTTACAGTGTATTAAAGCAGTGAGCAACAGAGCCTTGGGCAGACAGATCCCCCTTTGTCTTCTTGAGGATAATGCTGGCTCCCTATGGAGAAAATCAAAGTTCCAAAGTGTGCAAGTGCAGAATCCTTATAACTTATAGGTATTTAATTGCACATGGCAGTTCTATAGTAGATTTTCCTACAAGGTAGTAAACTGGAAAAAGGAGTGAAAGGAAAATGTATCCAAAGACAGATGTCGTATCTCCAGAGCAGTGCTGAGTAAAAGTAGCCATTTAAAAAGAAATATCTCTTAAAAAAAAATCTGTGTATGTCTGTTCTAGATCTTGTCCGTGTATTGTATTTGCAGTGCTTGCATGCAATCTAGGATTTCAGTGGGTAAACCTGAGTGGTACTAACACATCTCAGTTGGATATCTCCTATATCCGGCTGTGCTTTTCTTACTGTATTCAAACCCAAAACTATTTTATGGTTGATATGTGATGTGAAAGTGTCACATAAACCCAGGTACAGGGCTGCAGAAGTTAGAGAGATGAGAATTTAGAATAAAAATGAAGAAAGAAAATAAAAGAAAACAGCTTTTATTTTTAAAGTCCTTTTATAGATGAAAATATTTAGGTGATAATGTGTCTGAAGCCTAATGCTTAATCCCTAAAAGTGGGAGACTGAAATCAAGTAGACTGCTCATGTGCTTAAAGCACAGGCATAAATATTTGCTGCATGTGAGAATAAGGCTATGTCAACACTGCACTGCTGTTTGGACTATGGGGATGTGAATTGCAAAGTGCACCAAAATGTTATACTCTAACTGTAGTGGGCGACACTGCTTGCACTGCTGATGCCATGTCTTCTTTTCACTGGCAGCATCTTACTGTTCATAAATCCCATATATGTGGGCCGAAGTATATAAAGTGTATATACATACATATATATAATGTATGTCTTTCCACAATATTAGAATGCCTTTGGCATTTTAGTAGCTCTAAGTTCCATTCCCTTTATAACACACTTCAGCATTTTTGTTCTTTATTGAACTTGGATTAAGAGACTGAAATTATTTCCTCCATTTAAGAAGACAGATAGGGTTACAAAGTTCTGGTCAATACTGATTTGCTGTATTTTCTTTCTTTACTGTTGTGGATTAATGTGTATTTGCCATTCTTTCATACGGGCTCATTTGGTGTCAAAGGTTTCCATCAAATATCTGTTTGAAGACCTTTTAAAATCCTTTTATTGTGGAATGCTGCTACTATATATTGCTGGATGATATAATAGTTGACCAGCAGGGACCCGTTAGTGAGATTTTCCTTGATTTTTCACTTAGAGCAAATTGATGTTGACAGTTGTTAACTTAATGACGACGAGGTTCTTAGACTCACTATTCTGCTTTCTTCACCTTTTGGTTTTCAATGTTTGGAGGCTTTTGAGAATTGCTGAAAGTATTAACTTCATGTTTAACAATTTCATCTCTATCATTGCAAAAAAACAGCATACATATTTGTTCTGATGTTTTGTTAGAAGCATCTGAGAGGAAATGTTTGGCGAATAGTTTTCATCTAAATGCTCCAAGTGGGTGCATTGCCTTGTCAAGTCCATTGAGAAATATATTGAGAAATCCATTTGCTCATCAAATTGAAAGCTTCCATCTGAACATAAGGATTTCATACAATTTTTGGATGTTGCAGTTCACAGTTGTAGCCTCATGAAAGGAGGATAGAAACATTTGATGAGATGAGTTTGGATGTATGTCCCTTGTAAGTGAACGGGAAGAAGCCATCCAACAGAGCAAGAAGCACTGACTATTTATCATGTACTGTTATGAAGAGTGAGAGAAACAGGATACTGGCAGTTGATGGGTGACTATGGGGACTGTATTTTGCTCAGCTAATTTCCTTAGAAAAGGAAAGTTAGGCAATAATTTGTTTTCTAACGGCAGTAGCACTGACCGAGAGTGTCTTTAGGCTGGGTCAGACTATTTCATGATTTAGAATGAGTGATCCAGAGCTGATTTAAAAAAAGTCAATTGAATGCTTTTCTGTTGAAAAACATAGTTGCACTGAAACAAACAAAAATCATCTAATATAATTCTGATCTAAGGCAGGCACGGAAAAAAGTGAAACCTGAATCTTAGCAATATCTTATCGAGGGAGAATTTCAATTGGTTCTAATTTCATTGGATAAACCCTTGTACCAAATAACTATTTCAGTAAAATGCACCATTATTAATATATATCATGTGTCTACATTGTTCTGTGTGTGTTTGGTTTACAGTCTGATCCTTCAAACAAACACTTAGTGCCGAGAGTAGTGTTTATTACTCTGACTCAGTAAAAATGTTCATGGAAGGTAGTATGCATTATAATGGCCAGTCCTGGTTACACATGGTCATAAACCAGTTGGCTATGCAACTCCTACTCTCACCATATTTAGGTCAGAGTGTGAACATAGGCCTGCAGCCAAATGGCAACTTGTTCATAAAAAGTATCCACTGAACCTGCTGGTAATGTTGAGAATGTTGGTCTGTTATTCTATCCATTGGACAAGGACACTAGAATACTGCTAAAATAAAAAAGCCTGCTGTAATGGCAAACAATCCTGAAAAGTGTATTTTGCCAATGCTAGAGTAAGGTTACTTTCTGCTATAGTTATATTTAGTTCTTTTATTATTCAGTGAACAGGATCATCCTTAAACTTTTTTTCTGATGCACATTAATACTATAAATTGGGAAAGAGAAATTCATCTGAATGGATTAAAATGAATGGGCAAATAAAACACAGACTTTGATTTCTTTGCATGGATGGAGCTCAAGCAATATTGCCATCTAGAAAACCAAATATTAAAAATAATAACTTTCATATGCCTCAATTGTAAAGGTAAAAGAAAAAGCTAACCCCTGGTGTTAGTCTGTTATATTTGAGGAATGGTAACCATAACAACTCTGCTAATTTTTCTTTGTATTTATTAAGCAAATATGAGCATTCCTACAAAGATTCATAAAATGTCCTCATATAATGCTAAGATTAATGGGGGTTTAAAATAAATCTGTGTCCCATATTTTATGCATTCTGATTCTTCACAGTTTTCAGAACTTTTAAATTTTATTCTTGTCATGTTGATATTTTACCAGAATTTGATATTTTGCCAGGATTGTTTTGATTTGCTTTGAGATTGTTTTGATGGTTTGTTTGGTTAATTCTTTGATTTTTTGAATCCCTTATGCCCCTATGTTTTCTTGAAATGTTAATAGTTTCCATTTAAAACCAGCTCTAAAAGCTTATTGATTTATTGTATTTGGTTGTGTGAGTTGTCTTGCTAGCCCTGTAGAGAATTTTGGAACAGAAGCTTCCCGATGAGCTATCATCCAGATCAATTTAGCCCGAAGCTCTTGGCATTTCTCCATTTCTTCACAGCAGCAGTACATGGTATAGGGCTAGAAACTTAACATTTCCAAAATGCAGGAGTTTGAAAGTCTTCATATTGTAAAGAAAATTAACTAGAAAAGTGTGTTTAGTGAAATCCCATCTACATGTCATGCATTTACCTTCTCACTGACTGATTTTTCACCATTGTTCCACTGAAGGCCAAATCCTGCTCATTTTACACACGTGATCACTGCCACTGGAGTTACTAGGAATTTTCATGAGTAAGGCAAGCAGGATTTGACTCTAGAGGCTGGCATTTGCTGAATTTGATGCTGCAGTGCCTGGCATTCAACATTTTCAATTTATATTGTCATTCAAGGAACCACTGAGGTACTTTTTATCCCAGAACAGCATTTGAAAATGTGGCTTCTATCCCCAGTCATTCTAAAATAACTTGAATTACAGGTCTGGAATTTAGAAAGTTCCTTTTACAGAAGTCACAAGTGGCCATCATAAAATGGTGGGCCTCTCTAAGCTTAAACAGTGGATATATCATTTTGACCCCAGGCTGCAATTCCCTGTGAAGGACACTCTTCTGGATCTCTTTTTCTGGCTGCTCTCTGCACACTGTTTTTGATTTCTCTTTTGAGTGTCTGAGTCTTTCTCTTTCCCATTTTTATAGGCCATTTTCTCCATGCTCCCCACTTTCTCTTTAAACATGCCTCTGTCTCTTCCTAATGATCTCTCCCCACCACCTTCACCATGATTCCCTTTTATAGTTATGCATGCGTAACAGATTAAGAAGCAACTCTGGGCTAGGGAGGCCCTGCCGTTCTGCCTGAGGTGAGCATGTTCAGGTTGGAGTTGGGGTTTAAAAAGCAGCCGAACAGTTCAGTCAGGGTCTGGTAGTCCAGAGAGAAGGTTATGCTCTCAGGGCTCCAGGCATGGATGTGAGCTGAGCCTGCACGAAGCCAAGGAACTAGGGGAGCTGCAGCCCGCAGTAACTGGGACCAGGGCTGGAAGCCTGGAAGGCAGCGGCCCCCAGAGACATACAGTGTTGGGCTAGGATGCAGATTGTGGTAGGAAGTGACTCAGGGAGGCTGACAGAAGATTCCACCAAATGAGCAGTTGAACCAGTCTACCAGAGCTCTGGGTTGGAACACGGTAGAATTTGAGGGGTCAGGTTCCTCAAGTCAGCACCAAAATAGGACCCATTAGGCAGAGGTGCCACCCCAAAGTGGAACCCACTGGGGATGACAGCCTTGGATGCTAATCACTAGGCAGGAGACCCTGCTTCCCAATGACAATGCAAAATATTCAAGATGCTTAAGACAAATTACCTGATATCCATTTAATTTAGGGACAATCAATAAATATAAGCTATTTTGTAGGGCAGGTGCTGAAGGTTAAGATGAAAATGTATTTTCTAAAAAACAGAAGTGGTTCCAATAATTTCTTTTAGCTCTAATCAGGCATACATGCAGCAGGTCAAAAAGAATAGCAGGGCATGCATGAAAACAGAATTTCTGCCCTGCAGAAAATTCTTAAATTTTGAAATTTGTTTTCATTCCAAATTTGAATGAACAGTTGAAATTTCTTGTGGAATGGAAGTTCCAAGACATTTTGTTTTGGGAACATCAAATCATGGTTTTGCTATTATCAAAATATTAAATATTAAACATAACACTTAATATAATATATAAATATAGTATTAAAATATAAATAAAAAATGCACTTGAAATTAAATTTGAAAGTCAAAAATTAAACAGTTTCACCTTATCTAAAACTTTTACATTCCCAAACTGAAAAGAGAAAGCCAAAATGAATTGTTTAGACTTTTTTTCCACCTAAAATTTTATGGAAATCTGTACATCCCCACAAAATGTTTGTTTCAGTGAAACTATGTTTTTCAACAGAAAAGCATTCAATTAACTTTTTTTTAAACCAGCTCTGGATCACTCATTCTAAATCATGCAATAGTCTGACCCAGGCTAAAGAAACTCTCGGTCAGTGCTACTGCCCTTACAAAAGTCACATTCCCTATCAGTACCCAGCCCAGGCTGGGGAAGCTAATGATCCAACCAGCAGACCAAATTCGGTGATGGCAAATAGCACATATGCTAAGAAAAAGGCTGCAATACAAATAACACCCCAGAAATACTATGTACTATTTGTATTACCATGGTGCCTAGGAGCTCTAGTCAGCCCACCAGTACAACTTTTGCCTTCGCTGAATGTCCATGACTGATCCCCTGTCACTTACCATTTGCCAAGAAATAGAAGTCTATAAGAAGTATCATTAATGGCCAAAAAGTGCCACTCTTTCTTCTCTAATACTAAAGTTTTAAACAATGAAAGTGATACTTCCGTTATGGAATAATTTCTGCTGCAGGTCACATCTTTGGGCTTTAAAAGATTTCAAAAAGAAGTGAGGAAAGGTATTACATTTCTTAATCTGGCATTCATGAACATAGGTAAAATAGAAAGAAAGGAATCTCAAACTTGCACACATCATTTCCCAACAATTGTTTTAAGGTTAGTATCATATTTGAATCTGTCATAAGAGGTGATCATTTGAGCTAAAGGTTTCTATTATTCTGGCCCAGCATGCAATCCTTTAAAAAAAAAAAGCTTTCCCACTCCAACAATTGGTATTTTATTCTAACATTAGTCCTGCAATCTTTCTCAATCTCAGCTCTTTCTCAGCTTGGTCTTCTCTTTGGACCCATAACATTTACGTTCAATTGCACAGCTAGGAACTTCAGATGAGGAATTTAGAGTTTCTCTGGAAGATGCATATTGTATTATTTTTACCCTCTGTAAAGTACACATTTGAACATAAACTGTGTCTGTCTATGTGTAGACACACACCCAAGAACTCACAGGAATGATCACCTGCCTCTGGTGTGTGCAGACACACACTTGTGACTGGGGAGATGTAACTTGCATGTAGCAACAATAAGCAAAGAAGGAATATATGGCATATTTGAATGGGCTGCATCTCTCAACTTTCCACTTTACAAACTTTCATACTTTCAGTTTCTTATAGGTAAAATATTTATTCATTGCAAATTATAGTACACTTTCTTGGTGTTAGGTAGACTCTTTTGATGTATTCTTTCATCTTTAATTTTCAAACAGGTTTTTTTTGTATGTGTTTAGTAATATACATATACATCTAGTGGTTGCACTTTAAAAAGGATCTTTGAAAGTTTTTGTTGCTTTTACCAGTATTCTCCATTGTATGCATAGAAAATGTTCTTTAAACCTAGTCAAATTGGTAAAAACATCTTGGGCAAGATCCTTGTCCCCACTAAGTTCTCTTTCCATGTCTTAGGCAAATACAGAAGTATGGGAGTACTGTCTAAAACATAATTATAGGTGAATAGATGAGCTTAAGCAAACAACTAAAGATTCTCCCACCACGGGCACGGAAATCACCAGACCTATTCCTATTTAGAATGTTTTAAAAAGCACATTGAAGAAGTGGCACAAATAAATACATCATAATACAATAACACTTCATTTTGTATTGCATTTACCTAACTGTACTCAAATACTTTAGAAGGTAAATAATAACAGGAGGAGAAAATTTAAGAGGTATAGGCAAGAGTTTAGGTGATATTTGAAAAGAGATGGCAGAGGGTGGGGGGAATCAATGAAGTGGAGCCATACAGAAATACTGTACTTGATAGCAGGAGTGGGTGGGGAAGCTCTCATACAAAAGGTAGCAAAAAGGAAGACAGATCTTTAAGGGTATGTCGACACTGCAGTTAAACACCCACAGCTGGCCTGTGTCAGCTGACTCAGGTTTGGGGGGTTGTATAACTGCAGGCTAGCCTAGATGTTTGGGCTCAAACTGGAGCCTGAGTTCTGGGACTCAGCGAGGGAGAGAGTCCCACAACTCAGGCTACAGCCCGAACGTCTACACAGCAATTTTAAAGCCCCATAGCCTGAGCCCTGTGAGACAGAGTCAGCTGAGATGTGTCAGCCACAGGTGTTTAATTGCTGTATAGGCATACCCTAAGAGAGCAAAGAGGGACAGTAACGAGCAAAAGTCTGTGCTGAAGGTTGAACCAATTCCATGTAGAGTTTTAAAAACAACCAGGATTATTTGGAAGCCAAGGTAGTCTGAGAATGCGGGTGATATGGCCACGATTTTTTGTTAGTTTGACAAAGTTCAAAAAATTGTATATACAATGCATGAGTGATTAATAAAAAGAAAAGGAATACATGTGGCACCTTAGAGACTAACAAATTTATTAGAGCATAAGCTTTCATGAGCTACAGCTCACTTCATCGGATGCATTTCCGATGAAGTGAGCTGTAGCTCATGAAAGCTTATGCTCTAATAAATTTGTTAGTCTCTAAGGTGCCACAAGTACTCCTTTTCTTTTTGCGAATACAGACTAACACGGCTGCTACTCTGAAACCTGTCATTAGTGATTAATGATTCTCTTGCAGAACTGAGAACATCCAATTCAAGCAAATCAGCTAGAGTTGAAAGTAAGAAGATGGAGGATTTTTTCCCCATAGAGTTGGTGTAAGTATTATGGTTTGCAACATTAAGATCCTTTTAGTCTGTATTGCTCAGTGGACTGAAAATGAAAGAGATCATTTCATTTCTGGCTTGCCAATTCAAAACTCAGGGCTGGATCCAAAGGCCACTGAAGTCATGGAAAAGCTCTTTAATTAATTGAATGGATTTTGGATTGAGCCCCACGTTAGTAGTGATCAAAACCCATTATCACTCCAATAATAGCTGATTGTTTTTGTAAAGTGAGTTGGTGGTATCAATGTTCTAATCCAACTCTCTAGTTGGAACATGTGTATTTAGAGAACCCATGAATGGAATCTGGCCTATTTCATAGCCATGTTTCCTCTGCAAAATGGCTAAGGAAGATTGACTTGGCAGTGTGAGGAAATGTGTGTTTTATAGGTAAATAGATTATTTCAGTCGCTAGGATTATCTAACTTGTATCTTCCAGGAGCACTTCCTTCACTTAATTTAAAATTAAATAAATAAAAATAAAATATTCCTTGAATGCCCTGTCCCCCCTCAAAACTTTAGTCTGATGTATCCCACATTTAGGCCTCACTTCTGAAAATATACACAATTGAAAGAAATGTGACTACTCACAGTAGTAAGATTAAGCACATGAAGAAATGTTTGCAGGAGTAGGGCCTTAGAGAATGCATGGAAGTCACAGCTGTTAACAGCATATACAATCTTTGAACACAATATAACAGAGAGAAAGATCAACAGTGAAGTGAGTTTATGTACTATTGATCCATTTCAGTTTCCAGTATACAAAGAGTATCTTTGCTGCTCTCTTTCATGTTGTTACTGATAGACCTGTAGTTATAGACAGTATCCCTTGAAACCTTTGAGAAATAGTGGCACTTGCTTCAATGCTCACATCATGCAATTTTCTCTATTACAAATTATTGCATACTTACATATCAGTCCTTCCACCTATCTGCTTGGCTATTAATGATTATCCCATGTTCTCAACGGTCATTGTCCCCTTACTGACTGTAATTACTATAATACTAATTAAACTGTATGTGTATTTCAGATTAATAGCTTAGAAAAATGGCACATATTTATCTTCACTGTGCTCTTGAAAAAGTATCATTTCATCTCCTAAGAATGTCCTTAAGCTATTTCACCAAAATATATATAGTCAGGTATTTGTTATTAACCAAGGCTCAGATATGCTGAGTGGCCCTTCTCTTTTATGTGGTACATTCAGTTCTGTATTTTCCTTTTTTTTTTCCTTTTTTTTCCCCCCTAGGTTCCATGATTTACTAACCCCAAATACTTTTGATGACTGCTTTTCTGATTAATTATTTTAATCCATAAGATACAAAAAAGGAAGAATTCATGTGTGATTGAGCAAAGTAGCATGGTTACTGGAGAACATGGAAGGTTTTGAAAATCTTGCCCTAAGGGAATTAGGAGCACAACTCCCATTGACCCTGAGTCAACCTTGTGTTCCTAAATCCCTTAAAAGTGAAAATCTCATCAAGTCTTCTGAGAACTGCTTTAAAAGATGGCCCTGCTTCTTTATACAATATATATATTTCGATATTTCTTAACAGAGAACTTCTTGAACCATTTACTCATATTGGCAAGTGTCTATAAATGTGCTATATAGACCTTATCTATAATGTAACTACTATCACTTAGTAGGTAGAGGTCTAAGGCCCATACTCACAAAGGGACATGGGTTCCTAACTCCCAGTTTTAGGCTCCACTGTGATCCCTAACCCCTCCCATCCCCCTCCCCCCCACACACACACTTGGCTACTGCCTAACCCTGTACGTACCTAAACGCACTCAGCACCTAAACTCTTAGGATAAAAGTTCGCTAGGCACCTAAGTTTCTGCCTTTGAGTATGCACATTGCTGCTGCACTCTAGGCATCAGGATCTCTATCTCCTGCCTAAATTGCACTGTGATGCACAAAATGGGTGGAGAAGTAATTGGACAAGCACCTATCTCACTTGTGGGGCCCAATCCAGTAGGCTGCCTCTCAGCATGCCTGCTGGATCAGGTCCCATTCAAAATTGAGCTGCTGGGGAAGGTGGTAGAAGTAGTGCCCACCTTATAGCTTTTAGCCCAGTAGTAAGAGCATTCATCCAGGATGTGGGCAACCCAGGTTCAATTCTCCATCCTCTCTGAGGGAGAGAAAGATTTTGAAAGCAGTCTCCACCTTTCAGGAGTGGGCTCCAACCAGTGAGCTATGGGATACTCTGATGTGGGACTCCCTCAGTCTCTCCTGTTGAAGCAGTTCCATTGTGTATGAATAATTAAATAGTCATTGAACCAGAGAGAAAATGACTCTACAGTCTGTTGTTTGGGACACACAGGATGCAGTTCCCTTTTCCAATGGCTATTAATTTATCCACAGTGGATAAGCTTCCACAGAAGAGATTGAGAAATCCCTACATCATATCCCACTCTCCTGAGAGGTAGGAGACCTCACATCCTTTTTTTTCTCCTTAAGGGAGAGTGGGGAATTGAACCTGGAAATCCCACATATTGCGTGTTCTAACCATTGGGCTGCAAGTTATAAGGTGAGCACTACCACTGGCTATTTTGTGCCAAGTGAAGCCGATGCTTAAGATATTGTCACAAGAAATGACTTAGGTGCCTAAGCCTTTGGACTCCAGGAGAGGGGTTTCCAATTGTTGATTGCAAGCAGAAAAAGGTGCCTCCCTGCAGCCTTGATTTAGGTGCCTAACTCTGTGGGGGGGCGGTGCTTAAAGTGTACCCTTCACATCAGCATCTCCCATTGCTAGATTAAGTTAGTCCCCACCTAGTGTGCTGGCTTTTATGGATCCCAATTTTAGACACCTATCATCAGCCCCTATACTCATTGTATCATCCAAGTCAGGCTTTGTGAATTGCATTTTTGTTCCAGTGATTTTCTAGCTTTCTGAAAGTTAGGTGTTCCAATGCTGAGTGTTGCACTGCTGAAGTCCCTTGGTGGATCAAGGACTAAATGCTTTCATTTGCAATTGCAAAAAATTGAATATCCTTGGTTTTTAAAACAGCAAACTAAAACAAATCATAAAAACTCCATCATGTGGAACCATTTTGACTGCCCTGGAGTATCAGGAGGGTAGGAACATTTAGGTCTACCACACAAACCTGCATCCCCAAGGTGGAGCATGCCCAGTACAAGCTTTTCAAAGGCATATGATTTGGCCAAACTTAGATCAATATCAGTATCTTTCACAGGGAAAGGAAAAGCCACATTCCTGGCACAGAGGCAACTCTTCTGTGAAATGTTGAGTCCCTCTGCTAAAGAATGGAGGTGCTCAAGCTTCTCGCCTAAACATTTGTAAGAATTATTTGTAATATGGACAAAACAACATATTTTCCCCTAGTTGCATACTCAGAAATGGCTGAAGCATTTTTGCTCAAACTTAAAAAAAAATCAGGTTGAGGAACATACCCAGCATGAAAATTGTCCTTAATGGTTAAAGTTTAGTAAAGTTATCAACAACTGAAAACATGATCTTACACTGAGAAGTGTCAGGCAACCTTAAATATAGGGGGTGTCATCAACTCCACCTATAAAGTCCAATAGTTGTCTGTGTTATTAAAGAGGAAAAAATTAAATAGATCATAAAGAATAAAAAAAAGAGAAGAGGAGTACAGAACGTTTTTTTTTTTTTACAAAACAACAACAAAAACTCTTCTGTGTCACAAAAATTAAAGTGTAGAAGTTTGAAAGGAATTTAAAACTTCAAGTCAAATCCTGTGGGATGTTTAAAGAAATATTACATCATGTGAGTATTGTTTCATACCTTCCCTCACAATTAAGATTCCACAGACACATAGCTTTTAGTAAAAAAGCCCTATATGCTACTATAGTTTAACAAGATTAGGCACTGAGAAGTGATATGTCTTTTTAAATGGATACTAAGAGTTATCACTGGATTTTGCTACCCCTTTTTAGTTTAGCTTCTGATGCATGAGCACTCAAGTTAATTAAGAGGATGTGTCATTTACATCTTTAGTGTTCATCAAGATGGGGACCAACTGTATTTTCATATAATCTTATAATGGAAGTATACTATGTAAAATGGTCACTTTATTTTTGAGCAGATATTTACAGAGATTAACTAAACACAACTGCATACTGCACTGAATTAGCCAGTGATCATTAACCTCCGATATCAGTCCTACCATCCAGTTTTCGACAGAATAACTCCATGGCATACAAATCTTAGGATGTATTTAAAATGAGTCTGATTAATTAACTAAGGTTAACTGAAGTTTACAATCTAGCTACACAATCTGTTTTCATTAATGTTTAAAAAGAAACATAAAGACACCCTTCTAGCAAGAAAAAAGGTCTAAAATGTTAAAGAATGCATAAAAATATACTTCTGGTACTACATTCAGGGATCTGAGGTCTGTATCACTATTTGCTGGTCTAATGAGGAATAAGCATTGTGGTCATAAGAAAAAGAATGTGAGAATGTGACATCAGTTACTGTTTAGGTAGCCTGGTGATTTAATTTCAATTTTTATCCATTTCTTATTGAGTGATAGATGTTGATTTTACTATCAGATTTCCATAATATTATATAACTAGGATATAACTATTATATTTTCTCTTGCAAGTAGAAGCTCATGAATTTGCTTATAATATTTATATGCTATATATTTGTTTCTCAAATCTGTTATTTGGATTCCTGGTATTTCATCAATGAAAATTCATCATTAATGTTTGGACATGGCAAGGTGCTATCAAGAAACGTTTGGCTATGAAGATATTTCATCACCACAAATAGTTCATGCAAGTAATAACTTCCATTTGTATTTTACATTTTCATAAAAAAACCTGTTTATCTAATCTTCCACAGAAATAGCTATCTAAGGGACAGAACATAGCACAAGGTTCAGGACAGGAAGCAAAGGACACCATATGCAGTTAAAAGTTAGGGACAATCTAAGTAGACAGAAGAGAATTATTCAAGTTAGAATTTGCACAGAAATTCATGAGTAATGCTTTTTTGCATAAACATAACAACAGCCATACCAATGGTCCATCTAGCTCAGTATTCTTCCCTCCAATAGTGACCAGTACCAGATAGACTTTTTAAATACTTTTAAATAAATACTATGTTTTAAATACTTTTAAAATAAATACTGTGTTATAAAATTAAATACTGTTTTAGAGCAAAGAAAGAGGCAAAAAGTTTCTTGTGAGACAAGTTGAACAATAATCTGGTGGCATTTGGGAAAATGCTGAGCATTGCAACACTAAGTAGAGACTAGGTAAAAATACAAAATTCAATGCAAAAATGATTGGTATAATTACACATTTCTTTGAAAGAGTTGTTTCAATTTAGAAATGACACAAAACATTATTACTGACAAGAATAAAGGGGCATGACCGTTCCCGGTACTGGGTACTGCCAGTCAAGTGACCAAACAATTACAGCTGCAGGTAGTTATAATAGCCCATTTATACACACAGTCAACAGGAAAGGAACACACGTGGGAAAAAAAGCCATGGGGAGATTATCCTATGAGTAAAGACAGTGAACTTTTTTGGGGGGAGGTGGGGGATATTTGTAGAAACCACCCTTTCATCCTGCACATTGGAAATAAAAAGGTAGAGTTTTTACATTCATGAAAATGGGATCTCCACCAACCTTGATTGAAAATGCTAAGAGAATTTTGGGTGAGATAAAATTCCCTCTCCCCTTCTCCCCTCCCCACCACCCCACCCCAGAAATTAACCTGTTATTTAAGTGTAATGACTTTCACCACAGTTGGAAGGGCCATCCTATACTACTAGCATTTTGTAGAATGGAAAAATTGGAATCCAGACTTCAATAGGTTACAGCTTTTCAGTAGGTTGACTTGTCAGGTATATTGAACCCGGGAACAATTTATTTGAAATTTCACTCAGAATCTGTTTTGTACTTTGAAGATTTTAAGAACAATATGATTTAATATAGGATGTAACACTGTAAAAAATAATTTACAAACTTTCTAAGACAAAATGAATTTACAAAGGATATCTGTTAACTATTCAATGCTGGTTGTTTTTGAAAGATTTTCTAGTATAATGTATAACAATTCATATTTATTAAATATAATATAGACATTCAAACAAGACCAGTTTTCCTCCTGCATCCCAATTTATCCCAATTTATCTTAGAAAATCAATTACCATTCAAGTCTATCCAAATCACAGAGGAAAGTAGAACTAACTTTAGGACTAGAGCCAGAATATCATTAATTTCACTTGGACACTTTTTCACATAAGGAGAAATTCACCTAGAACATCTGTGGTGCATTAGCTTTCTGCTGGCACTCTATGCATAAATGATTTTCACCGATAGAGTATGTGGCAGATTGAGTAATTTATACAGAAACGTGTTTGTGGCAGTGTTGGTTGTACCAGTTCACAGTGAGCTGCCAGATGCATTGTGGCTCAAGAAGACATCATGACTTCTAGAGCTCAAAGGGAATGTAGGGGGTGGTGCCTCATGCTTCCCCTGAATGTCAGTTGTCCAGAGTTTGTGTGTATGGAGAGGCAGTGCTCTATCACTTCTGACCCCTCTGGGTGCTTTTGCTACAGGAAATACTGGGAGGAAGCCGTCTCTATGCTTAAGAGAATGTAAATATGAAACCTGTGCCTTATCCTTGTAGATGGAGCATAGGCACCAACTTTCTGATTTCCCGGAGGGTGCTTGACTTTTACTTCATCCCAGGCACTGCCACCACTCCACCCTTTCCCCCAAGGTCTCACCCCCACACCATCTCTTCCCACCCCATTCTTCCCCCTCCCCCGAGGGTGCTGAGACAACTGGTACCTCCCCATACTGTGGAGGAGGGACACAATCTAAAGGAGAGGACATGTGTCTCCACCCGGCCAACCCACCCCCCCGCATCCAGCCCAGGCCACTGCAGTCTCCTGCCGCATGTTACCTGCAAGGGGGAGCTCTGTCCTCCTGCTGTGCCTGCCCCCCCACACGTTCTGCCATTCTCCCTGGTGGGAGGGAGCCCAGGCAGGGAGTGGGAGGGAGTCGCTTCTAACATCGGCCCCTCCTGGTCACTGCTCTGCAGCCCAGCAGCTACCTGAGAAAGCCTGGCTTGTGAGGTGGCTTCTGCTCCCTGCCTGGGCTCAGCTACGCAGAGCAGCATCCCAGTGGCTGGATGGGGATGGTCTCACCGCTTCCACTCCACGGCATCTGGAAAAGTCCCCTCTGACGTGTCGCCCTGCCCCACTCCCACCCCATCTCTTCCTCCTCCTGTCCCTCCCTGTCTCTTCCCGCCCTGTTCCACTCCCTCTTCCCCCTCCTGCCAGCACCTCCTGCATGCCACTAAACAACTGATCGTGGTGGGCAGGAGGAGGGGCCCACTAGTGGGTGCTGTACACTCACTAATTTTTTTCCATGTGGCCTCCAGCCCTGGAGCAGCCATGGAGTCGGTGCCTATGTTATTGAGTATGTGGCCCAGACAAATGCTTCTTTACAAGGTCCAGGTGCAGTCTGTCCCTATACATTTATCTTTGGATTTAAAACAGAGCATTGAAACATTTGTTTCACCATTTTTGTGCTACTTTGAGTGTTAATGGCTTTCGGGCTGAATTTTTAAAACATAGAAGCTGAAGTCTACATGTGAAAGATTCATAGGCACTTACTCACTTGCTCAGTTAATCAATCTGCCTTCACAAATGCGGGCACATATCTTTAAAAAGAATGTGGCTCCTGGTGAATGATTTTCCTTGTTTATCTCCTGGCACCAGAGAAACTGACCCCTTAAGTAAAGAGAGGAGGAGAAAGATTTTGAGGTGGGATTTTCAAGGGTGCCTAAGTGGCATAGAAACACAAATCCCATTAACTTTTTGTGAGTCTTTGGCCTTACATCGTTTAAGCACTTTTGAACATCCCACTCTTAAGCTTTTACAATAGAAGGAGTAAAATCTAATATGCTTATATGATTTGCACTGTATATCAGAGGGGAAGACTAAACTCTATAAATGCCAAAAATATATTCCTTTCACCTAAAGAGAATTACATATTTATCAATAGGCAAATATTTCTGTTTCCCCCACACACACCTATCCACCCTACTTTGGCAAATATCACATGAGCTGTATTGTGCATACAGTGTCTCAAACTGGGCATCTGTCCCTATTATTCTAGTATCTGAGTGCCTCACAATCTTTAATGTAATTAATTTCATAAAACCCTTGTCATGTAGGGGAGTGCTAATATTCCTTTTTACACATGGAGAGCTGAGGCATAGAGAGCCTAAGTGCCATGTTTCAAAGGTATTGAGGTACCTATAGATGCAATTAAGTGCTTTATGAGATTTTCCTAAGTCTGAAGACCTGAGAGTGGCTATCCTTGAACAAAAAGACTTCAAAAACAGACTCCAAGGAGAAACTGCTGAATTGGAATTAATTTGCAAACTGGATACAATTAACTTAGGCTTGAATAGAGACTGGGAATGGATGGGTCATTACACAAAGTAAAACTATTCACCCATGTTATTTCTCCCCCCCCATGCCCCACCCCCCACTGTTCCTCAGACATTCTTGTTAACTGCTGGAAATGGCCCACCTTGATTATCACCACAAAAGGTTTTCCTTCTCCCCTCCTCTTCCTGCTGGTAATAGCTCATCTTAAGTGATCACTCTCCTTACAGTGTGTATGCTAAAACCCATTGTTTCATGTTCTCTGTGTGTGTATATAAATCTCCTCAATGTATTTTCCACTGAATGCATCCGATGAAGTGAGCTGTAGCCCTCGAAAGCTTATGCTCAAATAAATTTGTTAGTCTCTAAGGTGCCACAAGTACTCCTTTTCTTTTTGCGAATACAGACTAACACGGCTGCTACTCTGAAACTCACCTGAATAGGCACCCTTGAAAATGCTACTAGGCACATATGTACATCTAAATGTCTTTGGAAATCTGGTCCTGAGTGACTTCCTTAAGGTCCTACAGGGAATCTGTGGCAGAACAGTCACTTGAACCCAAGCCTCCAAGTTCTAGGATAGTGTCCTAACCACGGGACCTTCTTTTGTCACTACATGTAATTATGAGAAGTGTCAGGGGCCAGAGCTACACTATAAGAAGAGCAACAGTTAAAAAAAACAGAACACTTCCACAGGCCATCCCTGTATGGAAATGTCACTCTGAGAAATGGTGCAAAAGGTTTCAGAGAGAATTCAGGGCCTAAACAATGAAAGAAAAGAGAAAAATACGTCCTAGAATAAAGAAGAAAAAAAAAAGAGGACAAAAATCCCAAACAACCATCAACAATTTTTCTTTTGTTACAGTATATTGATAAGAAAATAAGGATGAACAAAGCATTATTTTTAGCAAGCTCACAGGTTCATTTTTTGGTAAATATATTTCTAAACCTACATCCTACAGAATCTGTCTGTTTTTTTACATGTGTATAGCTAAAGGATGTGGAATGTGTAGATGAAAAAAAAAAACCCTAGGGCAACAAACATTTTCAGGAATTAGCAATTGTGAGATGCCCAGAAGCCTTGTAAATGGCTTGCACAGCAGTAGACCTCAGTAGCTAGCTGGCACCACCAGCACACCTTCAGTGTGAAATTTCATTTAACATGATCCTTTTGGCAGCTTACTCATTACCCTTTTAAATGCACAGAACGGTTTGGAAAATAAACCATGTGACTAAGAGGAATACAAATCTCATTTAAAACCTTTCAGGCACAAAACAAAAGGCCCAGAAGGTGAAGTAGAAGGCAGCTTTCCATGCTTCACTGCCTCACACCTGGCTATAAGAGTAATCAAACAGACGAGCAGACTCCAAAAAAAAAAAAAAAAAGATACAACAAGGACTTCCAAATGTCTGCTAAGTCTGTAGAGATCAAGGCCAAATGTCTTGTTCTGGAATGAAAGGACTGGCTCCTGAAAATGTAAATGTTCAAATGCCTAATTTTCACAGGACACCGGCTGTTTCTTTCTAAGTGTTCCATTTTTTTGCTGTATTTAATGAATGAAAATATTCAACACTTATTTCAGGCAACTATTGTGGGGTATTAGTTCTTTAAATAGAATAGTTGATAAACTGTTGCTTTGCCTAGTTAGTGAACCTCATATTTCACTGATGTACAACCTCTCCAGCACAGGCATTTTGGAAACTTGCCAGAATCCTGAGCAACAGGCACAATTGAGTTGTAAAAAACTGTGTTTTTTTCTTGCACTCTTTCTGTGCTTCTAATACATTCCTACTCTCATGACATTTTCTTTCACTCTTCCTTTGTTCTCTCTTCCCCCTTTCATAAGTCTCTCTTTCCTTGTTCACTTTTCCCTTCTCTTTTATCTAGATTTTTAATGATTTCATTCATATTTAGTTAATGAGGAGTTACAAAGTGGTGGAATAATTTTAAAGGAGAAAAGAGTTGTAATAAACAAAGTTTCTTCTTCCAGGGCACATGGTTTCTACAGGAAAATATAATGTATTAATCAGAGAGCAAATATGACCCCCCCATACACACACACACCCAATTTAAGGTTCACCCAAGTTCCCCAAGATGGAGCTCACCAATCCCAAAGGTAGCCACTCTCATATCCACCCCTGACTGTCTGGGCAAGTTGAGGGTAAAACTAAGGGTTAACCCCTTGATCATCAGGAACTAGGTAGTGACACACAGTTACAAGTCCTTATTGAGCACCACATTATACAATTCTAAAATCAGAATGGAAATCTAGGCACATATTCAGAGGTAACATAAAAAAATGATGTAGTTTATTATTAATTATATTCTCTGTGGATTATCTGTGTTGCGGTAGCACCTACAAGCCCCAGTCAGGGTTCATGGTGCTGTCATGCTAGGGGCTGTATACATACTGTGACAAAGCTCTGTCCTTGCCTCCATGGGTCCCATGTTTCCTGGTGGACTTCACTCGCCTCAGAGGCTCACTGTGACCCTCCACGTAACCCTTCTTTCTCTAGAGACAAGGATCACAGTCTACTGAGCCATTTTCATCATAAGCCAGTGAGGAAGGTTAGGAGAAGTTATCCTTCCTTGCACAGTATCTGTTGTCTCTCAGTCTCAGTGATTAATCAGGGGATAAAGGTCGGGGGGGAGCCCGGGCCCACTCTCTACTCCAGGCTCCAGCCCAGGGACCCTAATAATATCAGCTATGGTAGCTGACCTTTTAGAAACATGACATGTACAATTCCCTGGGCTACTTCAACACAGCAGCCCGCACTTCCTCAAGCTCCACTTCACCCTTACCTCAGGGCCTCCTTCCTTGTGCCTGATATGGGGTGTACTACTCAGCCTCTCCAACCGCGCAACTTCCTCCCACAGCTCCTGACATACACACTCACCTGACTAACTGGGAGGCTTTTAACTACTTTCAGCCAGCCGCTGATTGCCTTCAGGTGTCCCAATCAACCTAGCCTTCTCCCTGCCTTCTGGAAAGTTCTTAATTGGTCCCAGGTGTCTTAATTGACCTGGAGCAGCTTCCATTTCACTTATCATGGTACCAGGGATTTGTTTAGCCTGGATCGAATCTCTCTCCCTTCCACGACTCTCCCATAGCCTTCTAGTTTGGAGGAGGTGGGAAGCTGCTACTCCTGCTGCTAGGCCCTAAGCGCTCCCTGCTACTCCAGCTGCTCCCCTGGCTCGGCCAGACACCCCCCACCCCATTCTCTGCTACCTGGTTGTTGGACCCCCCATTCTCGAATACTGCTACTGCTCCAACTGTAGCCCCGGGGGGGGGGCTGCTAGCCCACTCCCCAGAGAGGAGGAGTGAGGGACCCCAGCCACTGCTGTTGTGGACACCACCACCACCACCTCAGAGGGGTCCTTTCTGCCTGCCTGGACCATCACCTGGAGTTCCTGGAGCTCCTGCTGCTGCTGTGGAGTCTGCTGCCTGGAGCTGCTGAAGCCTGAGGAGGAGAAGAAGAGGACCATCTACCAGTGGGGGAGCACCTAGAGACTTTGCAGACCACTGTGGAGGGGGCCCTCAGACTGAGTAATTTTCAAACTGTGCTCTTGTGGTGGGGGTCTTGACTATGTTTCCAGGGACACAGGGGGTGTGGCGTGGAGCTGCCCCCCGATCCATCTGTGTGTCCCCACCAAACCCCATCACTACTACCATCACCGCTGCCCCCTCCACCACCCCCACTGGCTGTATACCATCTGCCTCAGCTCCTGCCTCTGGACTCAGCTGCTTGCTTGGCTTGCCATGCCCTATTTCCAACCTTTGGGGAAGAAGCAGCAGCCAGCCTAAAAAGACTTGTGCAAGCGCACGTGGGTGCATGTGCTCCCACCCCCAGACCACCCACCCCCCAGCTTTGCCCTTTACTACCTGCCCCATTTACCACTTGTAGCTTTGCCCCCCTGTTCTGCCCCAGCCCCCTTACTAGCTTGTTTGTTTGCCTGCCCCACCCATTTCCGTCTGCAGCCTTTGTTAGTTTGCCCCACCCCAGCCTCTGAAGCTAGCCCCTTGGTTTCCCTGTTCTATGTCCAGCCTGCTTAGCCCCTTGCTCCGTGTGCCCATGCCCCCTCCCATGCGCTTGTGCAACTCCCATTTTAGTTTCAACCCTTTTCACTGCACCCCGAATGTTGTTGTATCCCCCCCTCCCCTAGTGCACCAAGAGGAGCCAGAATTCCACCTTGTGTCGGTGACTGACCCCTAACCCCTGATTGCCCCCCGTCCAGCCCACCCCTTTTGGCGCCCTCCTCCCCTGCCTGCAGCCTAGCAGGGAGAAGTGGTCGACCTGCTTCCTCTCTCTCCTCATCTTTCTGGTGTGTCCCCTTCCCTCCCTACTCATGATGGCGGGGGATGAGACAGGTGGGGCCCCGCCAGCAGCCCAAGCTGCCCCTCCCCCACCTACCCCTCCGTCACCCCCAAGCTTCTACCTCCACTGCCAAACCATCTGCCACCACCCCCGCTGGGGCATCAGCAGCGACGGGCACCGGGGTGACTTCCACTGCTGCCATGCCTCTCACCCCCTCAGATTCGGGGGGAGCCCCCCGCAGCCGGTGGGAAGGGCCAGGGGAAGAAGGGGAAGGGCCCCGCTAAAAAGACCAGGCCCCCCATGGCAGGGGCTGCCCCCAATGCCCAGGCCCCACCAAAGGCTGGGCGTCCCTCCCCGCCGTTCCCTCCACCAGCTCTGCAGGTGTCCCTTCCCCGGCCCCCAGGGCGTACGCCCAGGTGGCAGCAACCCCCCTGCCTGCCGCTACGTCATCTCTCCTGCCCACCGCCTCCACTACCATCTATAGTGGCCGGGGCCCCTTTCCCACCATGACCAGGAAGCACGCCATCCATTGCCTCCTGGTGCCCGCCTCGCCCCACGTGGAGACCTATGTGCGGGCATTGGCGAGGGTGGTGGGGCCCAAGGCCATTGTGGCGGCCTCCAAAATGTATGGCAAGGTCGTCTTCTTCTTAACATCGGAGGCTGCCGCCCAGGAGGCGGTGGAGAAGGGCCTGGCAGTAGGGGGCGTGTTTGTCCGCTTAGAACCTCTAGAGGACCTGGGCGTCCGCCTGGTTCTGACCTCCGTCCTTCCCTTTCTTCCCAATGCCGCCCTGTTACCCGCCCTCTCTACCTTGGGGAAACCCATCTCTGTCATCAGCCCTCTCCCATTGGGCTGCAAAGACCCCGCCCTCCATCACGTCCTCTCGTTCCACCGGCAACTGCAGCTTCAACTGCCGCCGGCGGCGCATGACGGAGAGGCACTGGAGGGGTCCTTCCTAGTCCCCTACCAGGGGGCCCATTACCGGGTGCATTATTCCAAGGGGGAGGCCCGGTGCTACCTCTGCCGGGCGATGGGGCATGTCCAGAGGGACTACCCCTTGGCCCGACAAGGAGGGGCATCCTGGACCCCTGAGCCCCAGCAGGGCACGGCCCTGTCAACGCCAGTGCCCCTGGCTGCCCGGCGCCCAAAACCACCCCTCCTCCTTCCCAGTCCACCATTGCTCCTGCTCGGACCCAAGGGGCACCTCCTCAACTATGCCCAGAAGAGCGGGAAAGCCACGCCCCCGCTGCTTGCAATCTGGTGGGGCCTGTGGAGGAGGGTGCGGCAGGGACACCGCCAGGCACGGGAGAGGGCCTGCTCCAAGGGGAATCTTCCCTCCCTTGTGCTGCCCCACGATTATCCCCTTGAATCCCTGAGCCATCGCCTCTGCCCCCTGACACAACCCCTGCTAGCCAGCCTCCGGATGATGCCATGGAGGCTGGGCCCTAGTCCAGGGGAAGTGGGACAAGCGGAAGGCTCGAGCTCCGCTCCTCCCATCTGATGCGGAGGCCCCCCGGAAGACCAGGAAGGGGGGCACCGATGCCGAGCCTTCCGCTCTACCCACGGGTGTGTTCCACCCACCAGTGCCGGCTGGGGAAGACGTGGCAGCACTGGAAGGCAGTATCTCCCGTCCACCGGAGTCCTTCCCCTCCATGACCCCCGAGGCGCCATCTGAAATCCCAGTGTGCCCCGAAGCAACCATCGCATCATGTGCCGGCGGGGAGAATCCCAGGGTGGTGGAAAATGATTTCCCATCTATATATGAGGAGATCGAGGCCCTGGGTCTGACCCCGGTCACCCAGCGGGAGGACGGCCCTATGCCAGCGGGCCTCGATCGGGGCGACTTCACTCCAGCTCCCGCTTCCCCATGTTCCCTCCCCCTAACCGTTGCTTCTGCTCTCACCTTCGAGGAGCCCCTGGACTCCTCCATCAACCCGGCTGCAGAGGGCACCCCGCTGAGAGTCGCCAAGCCTGTTGAGGCGACGGCCAGTGCCACGCAGCCGGGACCTGAGCCACCAGGGGCACCCCTTGTTGGTGAGGAGCATTCGACCTCCTTCCCGGGAGAGGGCTCTACAGAAGAGAGTCCACCTCCTGATGCCGTGGCTGCCAAATCCACCAGAGAGCTTGCGCCCGGCATCACTGAGAGCCCTCTCCCCGCACAGACTCTCACCTCTAACCCTGCCCCTGCCCCTGCCCCTGCCCCTATCCTGTTCACCTCCCGAGATGTTATTGCCACCCCTGAGGCTGTCTCCTTCCCTTTTCCAACAGATGACTCCCAGGGAGCGGCCTTTGTGTTTACCCGTCCCCACCCACAAGGGGCTGCTATCCTCCCTCCGCCGCCCTCTATCACCCCAGCGTTCAGGCGAAACCATCAGGAGCCCCGTCGGGGGTCCGCACCCTGTATGCCCATCTCGGTGGGCCACGGGGCAGTACCAAGGGCCCCGTCAGGGAATAACTAGACCGTAACCCCAGCCCCCCATGCGCTGCGAGAGGAGTTGCGGGAGTTTCAAGAAGACATACGTGGCTCCCGCAACAAAGTACAGCTTGCTCTCCAGCGATGGGGGGACTTTAATCAAATCCTCCGGGCAGCAAGGGCCCCCATGGGGGAGGGTAAAAGGACCGGGAGACAGGGCGCCGCGGCCTACCAGCGGGTCCCCCTCTTCTGTGACTCCTTACTCATCTACTGGTTAGGTCACGGATTGCTGCACGGCCCGTCGGGAGCCGCGAGGGTCCCTGCTGGTGAGGATCCCCTCCAGCCCTCCTCATGGCACCTCTTACCATCGCAATATTGAACACCCACGGCTGTAGGATGGGTTTCCGCAGGTCCCAGGTGCTCTCCTTCCTTCGGGAGGGGAGGTACTCTGTGGTTTTCCTGCAGGAGACCCATACGGATCCGACCGCCGAAGACAGCTGGCAGCTGGATTGGGGGGACAGGGTCTACTTTAGCCACCTCACAGTTCGTACAGCTGGAGTGGCGACCCTGTTCTCCCCCGCCCTATGGCCCAAAGTGCTAGGGGTTGCCGAGGCTGTGCCAGGCCGCCTGCTGCACCTCCGGGTCCGCATGGAGGGGCTCGTAGTCAACCTAGTCAACATCTATGCCCCGGCAGCGAGTCCGGAGCAGCTGCAATTGTATCAGCAGGCATCCGCCTTCCTCGGCACCTTGGATCCTCAGGAGTGCCTGGTCCTGAGAGGGGACTTTAACATCACCCTCGAGGAGCGGGACCGCTCGGAGACCGAGCAGAGCCTGGCCTCTATCGCTGTCCTCCAGGAGATAGTCGAACACCACTCCCTGGTGGACGTCTGGCGCGACCACCACCCGGATGACACTTCCACGTTCACCTTTGTCCGGGTGGAGGCCCGTCGGTTGCGCCACTCCCGGTTGGACCGCATTTATTTATCATGCTTTCATCTTTCACGAGCCCACTCCTCCAGCATCAGGCCGGCCCCATTTTCTGACCATCATATAGCCACCGTGACAGCCTCCCTCTGCGCGGAGAGTTCGGGGCCGGCCTATTGGCATTTTAACAACAGCTTGCTGGAGGATGCGGGCTTCGTGGCGTCCTTCCAGGAGTTCTGGCTGGCCTGGCAAGGGCAGCGGTGTGCCTTTCCCTCTGCGCGGCGGTGGTGAGACCTAGGGAAGGTGCGTGCCCGGCTCTTCTGCCGTGACTATACCCGGGGCGCCAGCTGATGGAGGGATGCCGCGATAAAGCAGTTGGAACGGGAGGTCTTAGAGCTGGAGAGGCATCTGGCCGCCAGCCCCGAGGATCCATCCCTCTGCAGAGTGTGCCGGGAGAAGCGGGAGGAGCTCCTGACCCTCGAGGACCCTCAGGCCCGGGGTTCCTTTGTTCGATCCTGCATCTGTCTCCTTCGGGAGATGGATCACGGCTCCCACTTCTTCTATGCCCTGGAGAAAAAGAGGGGGGCTAAGAAACATATCATCTGCCTACTGGCAGAAGATGGCACCCCCTCACGGATCCGGTGGAGATGTGCGGGAGGGTAAGAGCCTTCAACTCAAGCCTTTTCTCCCTGGATCCAACCGATCCTAACGCTTGCAGAGTGCTCTGGGAGGAGCTCCCAACGGTCAGCACGGGCGACCGAAACCAGGTAGAGCTGCCTCTCACTCTGGCCGAGTTCTCGGAAGCCCTCCATTGCATGCTCACCAATAAATCTCCAGGCATGGACGGGGTGACTGTGGAGTTCTACCGTGTGTTCTGGGACGTCCTGGGCCCTAGTTACCATCTGGGCCGAGTCTTTGCAGAGAGGGGTCCTCCCTCTTTCGTGCAGGCGAGCCATGCTGTCCTTATTGCCGAAGAAGGGGGACCGCCGCGATTTACAAAATTGGCGTCCTGTCTCGCTCCTCAGCACGGACTACAAAGTTGTGGCAAAAGCCATCTCCCTGCGGCTAGGGTCCGTGCTGGCGGACGTGGTCCACCCAGAGCAGACCTACACTGTCCCGGGCCGCAGCATCTTCGACAACCTATATCTGGTCCGGGACCTTTTGGAACTCGGGTGTAGGGATGGTCTGTCGTTCGCCCTCCTGTCCTTAGATCAGGAGAAGGCCTTCGACAGGGTGGATCACGGGCATCTCCTTAGCACTCTGCAAGCGTTTGGCTTCGGACCCCATTTAGTGGGTTTTCTCCGTGCACTGTACGTCTCCGCAGAGTGTTTGGTCAGGCTTAACTGGACCCTGACCGAACCGGTCAGCTTCGAGCGAGGAGTACGGCAAGGGTGCCTCCTCTCGGGCCAGCTGTATGCTCTGGCAATCGAGCCATTCATCTGTCTCCTCCAAAGGAGGTTGACAGGGTTGGTGCTGCCGGAGCCGGAGCTGCGGCTGGTCCTGTCGGCATACGCTTATGACGTGCTCCTCGTGGTCCAGGACCCGGGCGACTTGGCGCAGGTGGAGGCTTGCCAGGCCATCTATTCGGCAGCCTCCTCCGTGCGGGTCAACTGGGTCAAGAGCTCTGGCTTGGTGGTAGGGGACTGGTGGCAGGCGAGCTCCCACCCATCTGCGCTTCAGGCCATCCGGTGGAGCACGGGTCCGCTGCTCTATCTGGGCATTTATCTTTCTGCCACGCATCCCTCTCCGCCGGAGAACTGGCAGAATTTAGAGGGCGGGGTGATAGAGCGGCTCCGGAAATGGACAGGACTACTGCGGTGCCTCTCCCTTCGATGGAGAGCGCTGGTGCTTAATCATCTAGTCCTGTCCATGCTCTGGTACCGGCTCAACACCCTGTTCCTGGCCCCGGGTTTCCTGACCAACCTCCGGACATCGATTCTGGAGTTCTTTTGGTCAGGACTGCACTGGGTCCCTGCAGGGGTTCTCCATCTACCTCTGGAGGAGGGAGGGCAGCACCTGAAATGTCTGCTTAGTCAGGTCTTCCTGTCATGTCTTCCGCTTCCAGGCCCTGCAGAGGCTCCTTTATGGTGCAGGTAGTCCTGCGTGGAGCATACTGGAGCACGCCTTCCTGCGCCGCTTCCGAGGGCTCCAATACAACCGGCAGCTCCTTTATCTTCATCCGAGAGGTCTTCCGCGAGACCTCTCCGGGCTGCCGGTCTTCTACCAGGACCTCCTCCGGACCTGGAAACTCTTTTCAACGACCAGGTCCGTGGCGACCACTGAGGGGGCAGATCTCCTCGTGGAGCCCCTGCTACACAACCCCCAGCTTCGTGTGCAGGTGGCGGAGTCCCGCTCGGTGCGCCAGAGGTTGGTCCTGGCAGAGGTCACAAGAGTCGGAGACCTCCTGGACTATGACCGGGGAGACTGGCTGGATCCACTGACGCTCACTCAGCGCATGGGGCTTTCCAGACCTTGTACTCCCCGGCGCATACTTCAGGAGGGGCAGGCCGCTTTGCCACCCGCTGCTCGGGTTTTTCTCAACAGGGTCCTGCACGAGGGCATGCCCCGCCCCCCCACAACCCCAGGCCTGCTGGACCTTTTAATTGGACCCCTGCCCCGTGGACCCAACTGACCCCTTCACCCCTTCACTGGAAGCCGGCTGCACGACATGCAGCTGGTCTGCTTTCAAACCGCACCAAGAAACCATCTATACACGCTCGTGCTCCACACCCTTCACGCCCACTCCCTCATGTCCCTCCCCGATACAAAATGGTGGGACCTCCTGCCACCTTTAGAGGGTGAGGAGCCCCGGTGGGCCAGCCTATATTCCACCTCAGTTCCAAAGCCCACCGGGGATGTCAGTTGGCCGTTCCTTCACGGAGCCGTGAGCACGGGCGTGTACTTGGCGCGGTTCACTTCAATCCCAGACACCTGCCACTTTTGCGGCATAAGGAATACCCTGGCACATATATACTTGTAGTGTACCAGGCTGCAGCCCCTATTCCGGCTCCTCACCAATATTTTATTACGTTTTTGGTTGCACTTCTCCCCTCACCTTCTTATTTATGCACTCCCTATCCATGGCCCCACAAAGTCATGGGATCTCCTGGTCAACCTCCTCCTGGCCCTAGCTAAAATGGCCATCTATAAAACCAGAGTGAGGACGTTGGCCAATGGAGTTTTCTGTGACTGTGAGGCCTATTTCCGATCCTCAGTCCGTTCATGTATCTGGGCAGAGTTCCTCTGGGCGGCGTCCTCTGACTCCCTTGACGCCTTTGAGGAGCAGTGGGCGCTGTCCAGGGTTCTCTGCTCGGTGTCCCCATCCGGTTCCCTTCGTTTGACCCTTTGACCACACTCCTGTCCCTGTTATTTCATTAGTTGTCCCCTGAAATTAATTGGAATCTAGGTCCTGTGGATCCCCCTTCTAGGCTGGGGGGGATCCTTTAGCATTGGACGGGCTTAGCCCGCCCACTTCCTGGATCCCAAAAGGACTACTCTTCCATAACCATCTGGCCTTGCCCCGTCACAATACATAAAAAAAGGCAGTCTCTTCCCCCAAGAATGTAGGGACAGATTTTCAAAGATATTTAGGTGCCTAAAGAGTCAAATAGGCACCTAGTGGGATTTTCAGATTACTTTTGCAAATCTGGCCTTTACAGTCTAAGCATTAAATTAGAGACAATAGATGGATACAATAATTAATTAAGAGAACATAAGGCAGCAGTTAGACAATTATAATTAGTGGGATTATCAATAACCACAGTAAAATGCACACTGGTAAATCAGTGTGAGCATAAATTGGCATAATTTGCAGATTGAGAGGTGGAACAAAGCACCTTTTTCCCCACACTCATACTTTGTTACACTTTCTTGCATGCCTTTGAATAATTACCGGGTTGCAGATTTGAGTGGACACAATGGGCCCGATTCTTAGGTCTGGCCAAAGTGCACTCAGTGCAAGACCTGTACATAAAAGGTAAGTAGAGAATTTTGCCATTTGAGGTTTCCCCATGCCAGGGGAATCCTCAGCTTCAATAGCCCCCTAGCACCACTGGAACAGTGTAAATAGGGGCCAAGGTTCTGATCCAATGTTGCAATTACTGTCTCAATACATAATTCTATTCAACCCACATTTCCAGAACTGTTACTGCTCTTTACAATGGCAGCAGATGGAAAAAACAAAGATATGGGTTATATAAAACCACTCAATAGGCCAAATGCACCATGCAATTGCATGTGGTGGACCACAAGATTTTGTTTTGTTTTGTTTTGTATAAAAAATGCATGAAATGATTATAACTTGTTAAAAAAAACAGATTATTCATTTTTGTAGTGTCAATATTGCTAGGCAATTTAAAGTAAGGAAGGGAGGAGGTTTCTGATTGACAATGACAGTAAAAGCTGTCAAAGTCTTTCTGTACAAATGTAATGTACATTTGTGAGAGTCTATTCTTCTTAACATAAGCTAGAAATAAATATAGTTTTCTGTCACTACATTGTAAGGACAGAACAGCTCCTAGAGATCAATGTAAGGGCTGTACATATTTCTGTTATGTGCAGTTCTACTTACACGTGAAAGTTTCATATTCTAAATATCATATAACAAGATAGGATAAAATTGTTATTTCTAAAATGTCTCCTTGCACTTATTGTTATTCTTTGCACTTTTTACATTGAAGTTCTTTCTGTATAGGGAATGCTACATGATGCTATTGTGAATAGAGTACATAGTTCTCCCCCTTCTCTCCAGGTGCTTGGCTGCTGTACATAAGCCAATCAAGTTGTGTTGTGATGGTCTGTGAATACAGCACAGACCTTAAAGTAAGTTACAGATTTGATTGCACAAAAGGGGCTATATAGCCTAATATGAAATTTGATCTTAATAATTTTGGAAACTTATCACTAGACTATTACGTAGCTAACACAGTTACCCAGTCATACACTGAATGCCAAAACCCAGCTATCCCATGAACATCCAAAGCCTTTTTATTTTCCGGTGGGGAATCTTTTCAAATTTGTCTCTGCAAAACATTAGAAAAATCATATTTAAGTGAGAACAATTCCTTCATCTGATCTACAATAATGCATTCATTTTAGAAATATCTCCATTTTGTTTCTGAGTTCTCATAAAAGCCTCTACAAGCTTTATCTTCTTTGAACTTATCCAGCTATTGAACAACTGATTAAATATGCCACTCTCTTTAAACTTTTCTCGACATGGAAGGATGGATTAAAAATTTGGATTAATAAACAGAAGACTAATTTGCTTTATGTATTATTGCTGAATATTTATCTATTTAAACTGTTTAAACTATTGACTGCTAGGAGTATAAGACTAGGCAAAGCCATCAAGTATTTTTCTCTATTTAAAATATTTATAATCCTTCATTGAAAACCCTTCCCTCTTCCACAACTGGTACACTGAAGAATTGTATGATTAAAGGATGTTTCAGACTTGAATATAATGTTAATATTGATAGATATAATTCAGATTGGCCATCGGAACTTTATGGAGTCTTATAGAAATGCCATTTTGGATTCATTCTTTATTTCTGTTTATAAGTTTAATTGGTTATTTAAAAAGAATCCTTGTAGTGATGTTATAACACTCCTGATGGAAATTCACTGCACTTGACTATCCACTAGTATAGAATGTAATACTCATTAAAGTCAACATTTTTATATTATTTCAACTATTTCACCAGAGCCCCAGAGAAGCAGTGTTGTGATGTGGGTAATCTGTAGTACAGTTTAATGCTGTACAATTTAAGTTGCCATTGGTTTAAAGATAAACTTAAAAAACCCCACATTGTATGATTAATAGAGTTGAAAGGAAAATACACAGTCAAATAACACTGGAATTAAAGATGCGGATAGTACAATATGTAAAAAGGCCTGCGTGTAGATCTGGGTGAATAATTTACAATGAATAATGTATTCAGTGCACTTAGACCTTTTGCTATTCGTGAATTATCCATGAACAGGTCATGATCTTTATGAATTTTTGTGTTATTCATCTTTGTTCATTTTTTGTACAAATATTTTACAGCCAAGAATTGCTCACGAACTGTTTGGTGTAGGTATTGGTTATAAACTATTCATACAATGGAAAATTCATCTCTGTGCAGAGGGGACTATGCAAGGCAGTTGCATCACTTAAATCCTGCTTAATGACTATTATCAGTGCTTAAGTTGTATTAAAGTTGTGAATAGTTCTTGTGCTGGCCCTCTGCCTGGGATCAATGTCAGACAGTATGATTGGTCATCTAAAATTGCATCACATGGTTTCTGTTCACTGATTGGACAAACTGACCTTGATTTCCTCAGGAAATCCTGGGTATAAATGGGGCTCTCGGAGAGTATAAAAGAACATTTTGAGGAGATGCATAACAAAAGATAAGATTCCCAGGCATTCCTAGGACACTTTATATCTTTTTCTGGTTGTCTTTTGCGTAAGGAAAGAAAGTTTTTTGTATTTATAGCTACTTACAAAGGCCCAGATTTAAAAAAAAAAAAAAGCTGGTCAGAAAGTTATAAGCCTAACAGATACTGCGTTCTATTTTCTCTTGTCCCATTCACAGCAAGTAAGTGCATGGGGGTATATATTAATTGACCTAGTTGCAAATCTTGTGGGCAGATTACTTGCCTGAATTATTTAATTGTCTCTGTGGCAGGATTTGATCAGGGGACTTCAGGAGCTACTGCTGGTCTCCCACCTTATGTATGGCAGTAGAGCACACACCATAGATATATCTATCAAGCAAGAATATATTGGTTTCCATTTTATGTTTATTTATCACCAATCAATCAGTCTGCTATTAATCATATGTAGCAGACTAGTGTTTTTTGTCTCTGTCAACTACATGAGTGTTAGAGCTCTGGCCAGAGTTTTGGGGGACACTTTCTATAATAACTGTCCTACTTCAAACAATTATATTGATCCAATCTATTTTTCTTAATATACAGTACTAATTTATTTTATCCCTGAAGTAATTATATGCAGCACTGATTTGTTCTCACGCACACATGCTCATTTGGTCCTACTTGTAAAAAAGTATAGTCAGATCACTGAAACAACTTGTGTCTTAAGAGACTGTGGAATACCTCCATGTTCCTGCTATGTCGGTAACATGAAGCAATATCCTATTACTATATGCATATGTAAAAAGGGCCGGTTCTCATTGAAGTCAATGGCAGTCTGATCCCAGAGTGGATCAGGTTTTAAATTGGGTAATCAATGGAAAAGAAAGTAAAAAAGGGGTCTATGCCTTCCAAAAACCATATTTAGGCCCTTTGGAAAAAGGAAGGATATAAACCCAGTATAAGCACTGCTAAACTAATTTTGTTTTTCCCATATGATATTTCTGTCAGTGACAAACCACAGTGAAGAATCCACAGAATTTTCTGTCTAGTTTGCACAATTTGACCATGAAAAGCAGAACGTCAGGGACCAAGAAGGGCCTTCCTGGATAGGGAGGATGTGGTGAATGGCCTTGGGCAAGCAAAGATTGAGGATGTTAAGGGTTTGTTCCTGGAGAAAAGAATGGTTCATCTATGGATGAACCATGTTATTGTTTTTCTTCTTCTGAGAGAAGAGGAGAAAGTCATAGATGTTGCTACCAAAGTGTCAGTTATCCCTCAGGATCAGAAGGAGTACCAGGGTCGTCCTATGGACTGGCATAAGGCAAGATGTACTATTATAGTAAAGGAGGAGGAGCTCACCGAACTATGACAACATCTTACTTCAAAGATGTTAGAAAAGGAATTACATACAATCAAGGTGACAGACAAAGAAGTTGTTACACCTAATGTTAGTGGAATAAGAAGAGCTTCAAGGATTAGTAAGGATGCTGGAATGAATATAGTGCTCTGTACTGCAGTCTCTACTGTCTTTGTGGAACAATAATCTATAGGACTTGGTAAAGAGCAGTAAGAGTGAAATCATACGAGTAAAAAGAAAAGGAGTACTTGTGGCACCTTAGAGACTAACAAATTTATTTGAGCATAAGCTTTCCTGAGCTACAGCTCACTTCATCCGATGTATTCAGTGGAAAATACAGTGAGGAGATTTATATACATACACAGAGAACATAGAATCATAGAATCATAGAATATCAGGGTTGGAAGGGACCTTAAGAGATCATCTAGTCCAACCCCCTGCTCAAAGCAGGATCAATCCCCAACTAAATCATCCCAGCCAGAGCTTTGTCAAGCCTGACCTTAAAAACTTCTAAGGAAGGAGATTCCACCACCTCCCTAGGTAACGCTTTCCAGTGCTTCACCACCCTCCCAGTGAAAATGTTTTTCCTAATATCCAACCTAAACCTCTCCCACTGCAACTTGAGACCATTACTCCTTGTTCTTCATCTGCTACCCTGAGAACAGTCTAGATCCATCTTCTTTGGAACCCCCTTTCAGGTAGTTGAAAGCAGCCATCAAATCCCCCCTCATTCTTCTCTTCTGAGAACTAAACAATCCCAGTTCCCTCAGCCTCTCCTTGTAAGTCATGTGTTCCAGTCCCCTAATCATTTTAGTTGCCCTCTGCTGGAGGTTTTCCAATTTTTCCACAT
Organism: Dermochelys coriacea; assembly: GCF_009764565.3. NCBI lineage: Eukaryota > Metazoa > Chordata > Testudines > Dermochelyidae > Dermochelys > Dermochelys coriacea. Next base: position 144,908,217 of record NC_050068.2, read on the forward strand.
CCTTCTTGTAGTGTGGGGCCCAAAACTGGACACAGTACTCCAGATGAGGCCTCACCAATGTCGAATAGAGGGGTACAATCACATCCCTCGATCTGCTGGCAATGCCCCTACTTATACAGCCCAAAATGCCATTGGCCTTCTTGGCAGCCAGGGCACACTGTTGACTCATATCCAGCTTCTTGTCCACTATAACCCCTAGGTCCTTTTCTGCAGAACTGCTGCCTAGCCATTCGGTCCCTAGTCTGTAGCGGTGCATGGGATTCTTCCATCCTAAGTGCAGGACTCTGAACTTGTCCTTGTTGAACCTCATCAGATTTCTTTTGGCCCAATCCTCTAATTTGTCTAGGTCCCTCTGTATCTTATCCCTACCCTCCAGCATATCTACCACTCCTCCCAGTTTAGTGTCATCTGCAAATTTGCTCAGGGTGCAATCCACACCATCCTCCAGATCATTAATGAAGATATTGAACAAAACCAGCCCTAGTACAATCCTCGGGGCACTCCGCTTGATACTGGCTGCCAACTAGACATGGACCCATTGATCACTACCTTTTGAGCCGGACAACCGAGCCAGCTTTCTATCCACCTTATAGTCCACTCATCCAGCCCATACTTCTTTAACTTGCTGGCAAGAATACTGTGGGGACCATGTGAAAAGCCTTGCTAAAGTCAAAGAACAACACGTCCACTGATTTCCCCTCATCCACAGAGCCAGTTATCTTGTCATAGAAGGCAATTAGATTAGTCAGGCATGACTTGCCCTTGGTGAATCCATGCTGACTGTTCCTGATCACTTTCCTCTCCTCTAAGTGCTTCAGAATGGATTCCTTGAGGACCTGCTCCATGATTTTTCCAGGGACTGAGGTAAGGCTGACTGGCCTGTAGTTCTCAGGATCCTCCTTCTTCCCTTTTTTAAAGATGGGTACTACATTAGCCTTTTTCCAGTTGTCCGGGACCTTCCCTGATCACCATGAGTTTTCAAAGATAATGGCCAATGGCTCTGCAATCACATCTGCCAACTCCTTTAGCACTCTCGGATGCAGCACATCCAGCCCCATGGGCTTGTGCTCGTCCAGCTTTTCTAAATAGTCCCGAACCACTTCTTTCTCCACAGAGGGCTGGTCACCTCCTCCCCATGCTGTGCTGCCCAGTGCAGTAGTCTGGGAGCTGACCTTATTTGTGAAGACAGAGGTCAAGAAAGCATTGAGTACATTAGCTTTTTCCATATTCTCTCTCACTAGGTTGCCTCCCTCATTCAGTAAGGGGCCCACACTTTCCTTGACTTTCTTCTTGTTGCTAACATACCTGAAGAAACCCTTCTTGTAACTCTTAACATTTCTTGCTAGCTGCAACTCCAAGTGTGATTTGGCCTTTCTGATTTCACTCCTGCATGCCCAAGCAATATTTTTATACTCTTCCCTGGTCAACTGTCCAATCTTCCACTTCTTTTAAGCTTCTTTTTTGTGTTTAAGATCAGCAAGGATTTCACTGTTAAGCCAAGCTGGTCACCTGCCATATTTACTATTCTTTCTGCACATCAGGATGGTTTGTCCCTGTAACCTCAATAAGGATTCTTTAAAATACAGCCAGCTCTCCCTCATGTTATTCTCGCAGGGGATCCTGCCCATCAGTTCCCTGAGGGAGTGAAAGTCTCCTTTTCTGAAGTCCAGGATCCGTATTCTGCTGCTCTCCTTTCTTCCTTGTGTCAGGATCCTGAACTCGACCATCTCATGGTCACTGCTTCCCAGGTTCCCATCCACTTTTGCTTCCCCTACTAATTCTTCCCGGTTTGTGAGCAGCAGGTCAAGAAGAGCTCTGCCCCTAGTTGGTTCCTCCAGCACTTGCACCAGGAAATTGTCCCCTACACTTTCCAAAAACTTCCTAGATTGTCTGTGCACCGCTGTATTGCTCTCCCAGCTGATATCAGGGTGACTGAAGTCTCCTATGAGAACCAGGGCCTGCGATCTAGTAACTTCCGTTAGTTGCTGGAAGAAAGCCTCGTCCACCTCATCCCCCTGGTCCAGTGGTCTATAGCAGACTTCCACCACGACATCACCATTGTTGCTCACACTTCTAAACTTAATCCAGAGACTCTCAGGTTTTTCTGCAGTTTCATACTGGAGCTCTGAGCAGTCATACTGCTCTCTTACATACAATGCAACTCCCCCCACCTTTTCTGTCCTGCCTGTCCTTCCTGAACAGTTTATTTCCATCCATGACAGTACTCCAATCATGTGTGTTATCCCACCAAGTCTCTGTTATTCCAGTCACATCATAATTCCTTGACTGTGCCAGGACTTCCAGTTCTCCCTGCTTGTTTCCCAGGCTTCTTGCATTTGTGTATAGGCACTTGAGATAACTTGCTGATTTTCCCTCTTTCTCAGTATGAGGCAGGAGCCCTCCCCTCTCATGTTCTCCTGCTTATGCTTCCTCCTGGTATCCCACATCCCCACTTACCTCAGGGCTTGTTCTCCTTCCCCCACTGAACCTAGTTTAAAGCCCTCCTCTCTAGGTTAGCCAGCCTGCTTGCGAAGATGCTCTTCCCTCTCTTCATTAGGTGGAGCCCGTCTCTGCCTAGCACTCCTCCTTCTTGGAGCACCATCCCATGGTCAAAGAATCCAAAGCCTTCCCTCTGACACCACCTGCGTAGCCATTCGTTGATTTCCACGATTTGACAGTCCTTACCCAGGCCTTTTCCTTCCATGGGGAGGATGGACGAGAACACCACTTGTGCCTCAAACTCCTTTATCCTTCTTCCCAGAGCCACGTAGTCTGCAGTGATCCACTCAAGGTCATTCTTGGCAGTATCATTGGTGCCCACGTGGAGAAGCAGGAAGGGGTAGCGATCCGAGGGCTTGATGAGTCTCGGCAGTCTCTCCATCATATCGTGAATCCTAGCTCCTGGCAAACAGCAGACTTCTCGGTTTTCCCGGTCAGGGCGGTAGATAGATAACTCAGTTTCCCATACTGCAAGGGCTTGTCTACACTTAGAGCATGGCTACACTTGCAGATGTAGAGAGTTTTTAGTTAAATCAGCATTCGCAGAGCGCAGTACGGAAGGCGCTGCAATCTGTCCACACTGACAGCTTCAAGTGCACTAGCTTGGCCACAGCTGCAGCACTTGCAGTGGCATTGGGAGCGGTACATTATGGGCATCTATTCCAGCACGCAAGTGGCTGCAATGTGCTTTTCAAATGGGGTGGGGTGGAGTGTGACAGGGAGTGTGTTGTGTGTATGGGGGGGAGGGAGAGTGGGATTTTGGGGGGCTGAGAGCATGTCAGCACGCTGTCTTGCGAGTTCAGACAGCAGCAGACCTCCATCCCCCCCACACCTTTCTCTCTCTCTCTCTCACACACACACACAGCATTCCACGCCAACGACTTTCTTTGTCTTGGAGCAGTTAAGCAGCCTGCTGTCAGAAACGGAGCTTTCAAAAGGCATTTCTGGATTCCTACAGCTGATTCTAAACAATGACAAGAATGGGATTATGGGACATTTCTGGAGGCTGTTCAGAGTGCAGTAAAGCAACACCTCGTTCACATTGGTGTCGCGGCACTCCAGCGAGGGTGCAGCAAACGTTATTCCACTCACCGAGGTGCAGTACCAGCAGTGCTCTAGCTGCAGAGTCAGAGCGCTCTACGTGCCTTGTTAGTGTGGATGGGTAGTGAGCTAGTATGCCTGGGGCTCCTTTATCACGCTGTAACTCACACGTGCAGCCAAGCCCTTACATTTTATAGCGCTCAAAACTTACTGGCTCAGGGGGGAGAAAAATCACCCCCCTGAGTGCAGCAAGTCTAAGCGCTTTGAAGCGCTAGTGTGGACAGGCTCCCAATGCTCGGAGCTAATCCCCTTGTGGAGGTGGATTACCAGGAGCGCTGGGAGAACTCTCTCCCAGTGCTCGTGCATGACCGCAGCAGCGCTTTGAAGTTTCTAGTGTAGCCCTAAGCTCCTGTTCCCTAGTTCCTCTGGGCACTTAGGAGCAGGCTTTTTAAAGCCTTGTTCTCCCACCCTGAGGAGCCCCACCCCAGGGTTGCCAACTTTCTTCTTGCATCATGCCAAATGGCTACCTGACCCAGTATGGCAGTTCTTCTGGTCTTGTGAAAAGTTACATTAGGAATCGCTTGGGATGAGTGTAAATTGTCCCTCAGTAATCAGGAATGTAGTCCCTGAATAAATATGGTCCATTAAAGAGTATTTTGGCTACTTGCCTGTCTTGGCTTCTCCTGGAAACTGTAGTTCATTTCTCCTAGTATGGCCGAGGTCTGGGCTCGGTTCTGAAGAGATTTGATGGCTGCTTTCAACTACCTGAAAGGGGGTTCAAAGAGGATGGATCTAGACTGTTCTCAGTGGTAGCAGATGACAGAACAATGAGTAATGGTCTCCCAGTCTCTATTCAAGCCTAAGTTAATTGTATACAGTTTGCAAATTAATTCCAATTCAGCAGTCTCTCGTTGGAGTCTGTTTTTGAAGTTTTTTTTGTTGAAGGATAGCCACTCTGCAATCGAGTGACCGGAGAGATTGAAGTGTTCTCCAACTGGTTTTTGAATGTTATAATTCTTGACGTCTGATTTGTGTCCATTTATTCTTTTACATAGAGACTGTCCAGTTTGACCAATGTACATGGCAGAGGGGCATTGCAGGCACATGATGGCATATATCACATTAGTAGATGTGCAGGTGAACGAGGCTCTGATAGTGTGGCTAATGTGATTAGGCCCTATGATGGTGTCCCCTGAATAGTTATGTGGACAGAGTTGGCAACGGGCTTTGTTGCAAGGACAGGTTCCTGGGTTAGTGATTCTGTTGTGTGGTGTGTGGTTGCTGGCGAGTATTTGCTTCAGGTTGGGGGGCTGTCTGTAAGCAAGGACTGGCCTGTCTCCCAAGATCTGTGAGAGTGATGGGTCATCCTTCAGGATAGGTTGTAGATCCTTGATGATGCGTTGGAAAGGTTTTAGTTGGGGGCTATAATCTATTCAGGGGACACCATCATAGGGCCTAATCACATCCGGTCACTCGATTACAGACCTGAGAGTGGCTATCCTTCAACAAATAAACATCAAAACAGACTCCAATGAGAGACTGCTGAATTGGAATTAATTTGCAAACTGGATACAATTAACTTAATCTTGAATAGAGACTGGGAGTGGATGGGTCATTACACAAAGTAAAACTATTTCCCAATGTTATTTCTCCCCCTACCCCACCCCCACTGTTCCTCAGAGGTTCTTGTTAATTGCTGGAAATGGCCCACCTTGATTATCACCACAAAAGGTTTTCCTCTTCCCGCCCCCCCTTCCTGCTGGTAATAGTTCATCTTAAGTGATCACTCTCCTTACAGTGTGTATGATAAAACCCATTGTTTCATGTTCTCTCTGTGTGTATATAAATCTCCTCACTGTATTTTCCACTGAATGCATCCAATGAAGTGAGCTGTAGCTCACGAAAGCTTATGCTCAAATAAATTTGTTAGTCTCTAAGGTGCCATAAGTATTCCTTTTCTTTTTGCGAATACAGACTAACGTGGCTGCTACTCTGAAACCAATCATAGAAGTGAGATTATTTTTCCACTCTCTCCAGTTATCAATAATATGTAACTAGCTTAGCAGGTGATTCTGCAAAGATTGAACCCAACTGGGTGGGTAGAAAATATTGTTTTAATAGTTTAACTTTAGTGTAATCTTGGATTTTATGGTAATGTGTTCAAGTAGCTGTCTTTATGTAGGAAACCAGTGGATTTTGACTTTATTAGTTTTTAGAAGTTTTACACTGTGAGTGCTCTCCAATATCAAAAGGATAAAGCAGTATTGAAATACATTCAGTCTCAGGTTACAACTTTCAGAAGTGCCAAAAGCTGGTCCAGCTCTGCTCCCATTGATTTTTTATGGGAACAAAGTTGAACATGCAAACCTTGAGCCCTTTTGAAAATTCCATCATTAAACTACTTTCAACTCATATGGTTTTATTTTGCCCTCATTTGTATCCGTGTAATCAGGATTTTCACTGGTGAAAGTGAATACAGAATTTCACTGAGCTTGAGCTTATTGAAAATGATTTCTTCATTCTGCTTCTCTTCCCACACAATATCTCGTCCACCTACTCACTTGTCTATTTAAAGAGACACAGTGAGCTTACAATTTGCATTTCTCTCCAAAAAAATTTAACCTACTATTGTTATAAGTGAAACCTAAGATTACTATAACTGAAAATGAGATTAGGGTGTATATATACTCTTATATATACACACTTTTTGTTCAGGTTGTCTGCCTAGTACATTTGACAGCACTTTGTGAATAGTCAATTTCACTTTCTCCTGTACAGCCTGTTTCAAACCTGTTGTTTATATGTATTTTTGCACAGCAACAGAGAAGCAGAATATTTTAAAAATAAGAAAGTAATTATAGATCCACAGAAAGTGACAAGCAGACTTAGGGCAGGCATAATATCTGGAATTATTTCAAACATATTTTGATTTAGACTAAATTTTAAGATGTTAGTGTTTCTATACACAATGCAGGACCTTGTTTATGCTCAAAAAAGCCTAATCCTGTATTTTAATGATCACAGATGAATTCTATGGAGCTGGGGCAGCCAGAAATGAGAGTGGCAGAGTTCAGGGACCAGAACAAGGCTGAAGCCAGGATCTGGGAACAGATCCGGATCAAATACAGGAATGGAAGACAAGGCCAGAATTCAGTTGGCGAGGTATGTAACAGCAACAAGCCAAAATCCACCATATTGCACAAACATCGCTGTGTCTCTTTCTAGCTTAATTAGTGTACCTATCCCAATCAGGCACTATACAGCTCATCCATTCAGGCCCTTGTGGGAAGTACTTTGAGTAGAGTCTAAGGCCTTAGGGATCCCTATTCTCTAGTCACTAGTAGAGTTGTCAAGTGGTGTTGCAGCAGCAGCTGGTGGGCCTGGGCTCAGGAGCTGTGGATCTTCATAATACCTGAACCCCTCCCATAAATATATGCATTAATATTAGAGGTGAATACAATCTGGAATTTCCATCTTTCAAGATATTACATTCTTTTTTACCCAAAATTAGATAAGTTAACATTTTTCATGTAAAAAAATTCAAAAAAATATTCAATTTGGAAATGCTGAAATGTTTCATATTGACATTTTTGCTCAAAATGAAACACTTGGACATTCGTGAAACTGAAATGTTTAATTCTGTTTGTTGAATTGACCTGAAAGGCTCCCTTTCAAGTAAGATCAACATTAAACTGTATTTATCTTGCCTTATGGGAGTTGTTATTTGGACCTCCATTGGCCCCTATGGGCCCGGCTCCCTGGAGGACAATATTTCCTACAGTGCAATCTGCTCAGCTGACTGATCATTGTACTCCATGCAGCTCAGTCAGCTGAGTCTGCTGCACTGCATTGTGGAGATGCAGTCCTCCAGGGAATTCAGCCCACAGGAGACAATGGAGCCATAAAGCAATGTGTTCGGGAAGTATAGTTCAGGATTGTTGTTTAATTGATTCAGAACAAAAGTGTCATAAATATAAAGGGAAGGGTAAACCCCTTAAAAATCCTTCCTGGCCAGAGGAAAAACCTTTTCACCTGTAAAGAGTTAAGAAGCTAGGATAATCTCGCTGGCATCTGACCAAAATGACCAATGAGGAGACAAGATACTTTCAAAAGCTGGCAGGAGAAGGAAAAAGAGGGGAAGCATGTGGAGGAGGAGAAGGAAAAAGAGAGGAAGCATGCACTGGAGATGGAGAAGGCAAAGGTGCAGCAGAATATACCAACAAACACTAGCAATCCTTCTCCAGGTACCACTTCCCATCCCAGAAAGTTCCCCACCTACAAGGCAGGCAATGATACCGAGGCCTTCTTAGAAAACTTCAAAAGGGCCTGCCTTGGATACAGCATCTCTACAGACCAATACATGGTAGAGCTGAGGCTGCTGCTCAGTTGACCCTTAGCTGAGGTGGCGGCTGAAATGCCTAAGGAACACATGAACCAGTATGAACTATTTAAAACCAAGGCAAGAGTCAGAATGGGGCTAACACCCGAGCATTCCAGTTGGCGGTTCAGAGCCCTAAGGTGGAAACCAGATGTGTCATTTACGACATGCCTACCACATTGTGAAACATTGGGATGCCTGGATATCGGAAGCAAGTGTTAAATCTCCAGAAGATTTGCCCTTTCTAATGCAAATGGAGCAGTTCTTAGAGGGGGTTCCTGAGGAAATAGAAAGATACATTCTAGATGGGAAGCCCAAAACTGTAATCGAGGCGGGGGAGATTGGAGCCAAGTGGGTGGAGGTGGCAGAAAAGAAAAAAACTGGTTGCAGTTGGAGCGGATACCAGAAGGGACAACCTCAGACTACCCCTACTACCAGGGGGTAACCCAAGGCCCTAACTAACCCCCAAAGAACCCTCCAGACATCTTATTGTCCCGCCACAACGTTCTCCAGCAACCCACCTCACCCCAGTGACCCGTCAGCTAGACGATGTTTTAAATGTAATGAACTGGGGCATGTAAAGGCCAACTGTCCCAAGAACCCCAACAGATTACAGTTCATTGCACCGGAATCACACCAGAGGTCCTCAGGCCCAGATACCTCCCAGATACCCTTGCAGCAGAGAGAAACTGTTAGTGTGGGTGGGAAAAAGGTCACCACATGGAGGGACACCGGAGCACAAGTGTCAGCTATCCATGCTTCTTTAGTGGACCCCAATTTAATCAACCCAGAGATCCAAGTGATGATTCAACCCTTCAAGTCCAACTCTTTCAGTTTACAGCCAAGTTGCCTGTCCAGTACAAGGACTGGTCAGGAACATGGACTTTTGCAGTCTATGATGATTATCCCATCCACATGCTGTTGCGGGAAGACTTGGCCAAATGTGTGAAGTCAGCCAAGAGGGTGAGAATGGTCACCCGCAGCCAGGCTAAACAAACTGTCACTCCTAGCTCTGTTCTGGAAACTTCTACCAGAGGTCAGAGGTGATGGACCCGGACCCCAGGCCAATGTCTGCAACAGCAGTAGTGGATCCAGTCCAGAGACCCAGACAGAGCCAATCCCAAAACCAGAACCATCAGAACAGCTAGCACCAGACCCATTGCCAGCACTGAACCCAGTACTTGCAACCCCAACACCAGAGGGCGCAATGAACCTGAACCAGCAGCATCCGATAACCCTACACAAGAAGCTCAGCCAGAGCCTGAACCCCAACATAGTGCACGAGTGGAGAGCGGTTCACTGTCAACGGAAACAGCCCCATCCCCTACATTGCTTCCAGAGGGACCAAGTATAGGTCCAAAATCCAATGAGGAACTGATGTCTCCAGCATCAGGGGAACAGTTCCAGACCGAACAGGAAGCAGATGAAAGCATCCAGAAAGCTTGGACGGTGACATGGAGCAACCCACCACCTCTCAGCTCTTCTAATCAATCCAGGCTTGTTGTAGAAAGAGGACTTTTATACAAGGAAACTCTTTCTGGCGGACACCAGGAAAACTGGCATCCTCAGAGACAGTTGGTAGTTCCAGCTAAGTACCGGGCCAAGCTCTTGAACTTAGCTTACGATCGTCCTAGTGGCCGTGCTGGGGTGAACAAGACCAAAGACAGTTTGGGGAGGTCATTCCAGTGGGACGGAATGGGCAAGGATGTTTCTACCTATGTCCAGTCTTATGAGGTGTGCCAAAGAGTGGGAAAACCCCAAGACCAGGTCAAAGCCCATCTCCAGCCACTCCCCATCATTGAAGTTCCATTTCAGCGAGTAGCTGTGGATATTCTGGGTCCTTTTCTGAAAAAGACAGCCAGAGGAAAGCAGTACTTACTGACTTTCATGGATTTTGCCACCTATTGGCCGGAAGCAGTAGCTCTTAGCAACACCAGGGCTAAAAGTGTGTGCCCGGCACTAACAGACATTTTTGCCAGGGTAGGTTGGCCCTCCGACATCCTCACAGATACAGGAACTAATTTCCTGGCAGGAACTATGGAAAGCCTTTTTGAAGCTCATGGGGCAAATCATTTGGTTGCCATTCCTTACCACCATCAAACAAGAGCATGGTGGAGAAGTTTAATGGAACTTTGGGGGCCATGATACGTAAATTCATAAATGAGCACTCCAATGACTGGGACCTAGTGTTGCAGCAGTTGCTTTTTGCCTACAGAGCTGTACCACACCCAAGTTTAGGGTTTTCACCATTTGAACTTGTATATGGCCGCGAGGTTAAGGGGCCTTTACAGTTGGTGAAGCAGCAATGGGAGAGATTTACACCTTCTCCAGAAACTAACATTCTGGACTTTGTAACCAACCTACAAAACACCCTCCAAACCTCTCTAGCCCTTGCTAAAGAAAACCTATAGGATGCTCAAAAAGAGCAAAAAGCCTGGTATTATAAACATGCCAGAGAGCATTCCTTCAAAGTAGGAAACCAGATCATGGTCTTAAAGGTGCTCCAGGCCCATAAAATGCAAGTGTCATGGGAAGGGCCATTCACGGTCCAGGAGCACCTGGGAGCTGTTAATTATCTCATAGCATTCCCCACCTCAAACTGAAAGCCTAAGGTATACCATATTAATTCTCTAAAGCCCTTTTATTCCAGAGAATTAAAGGTTTGTCAGTTTACAGCCCAGGGAGGAGATGATGCTGAGTGGCCTGAAGATGGCTACTACAAAGGGAAAAGTGCTGGTGGCATGGAAGAGGTGAACCTTTCCATGACCCTTGGGCATATGCAACGACAGCAGATCAAAGACCTGTGCACTAGCTATGCGCTGACGTTCTCAGCCACCCCAGGACTGACTGAAAGGGCATACCACTCCATTGACACAGGTAATGCTCACCCAATTAAAGTCCAACCTTACTGTGTGTCTCCTCAAACTAAACCTGCTATAGAATGGGAGATCCAGGATATGATACAGATGGGGGTAATCCGCCCCTCTGGCAGTGTATGGGCATCTCCAGTGGTTCTAGTTCCAAAACCAGATGGGGAGATACGTTTTTGCATGGACTACCGTAAGCTAAATGCAGTAACTCACCCCAACAACTATCCAATGCCACGCACAGATGAACTATTAGAGAAACTGGGACGGGCCCAGTTCATCTCTACCTTGGACTTAACCAAGGGGTACTGGCAGGTACCGCTAGTTGAATCTGCTAAGGAAAGGTCAGCCTTCACCACACATGTCGGGTTGTATGAATTTAATATACTCCCTTTCGGGCTGTGGAATGCACCCGCCACCTTCCAAAGACTTGTAGATGGTCTCCTAGTGGGATTAGGAGAATATGCAATCGCCTACCTTGACGATGTGGCCATATTTTTGGATTCCTGGGTAGAACAGCTGGAACATCTACAAAAAGTCTTTGAGCACATAAGAGAGGCAGGACTAACTGTTAAGGCTAAGAAGTGTCAAATAGGCCTACACAGAGTGACTTACCTTGGACACCAGGTCGGTAAAGGAACTATCAACCCCCTACAGGCCAAAGTGGATGCTATCCAAAAGCCTGTCCCAAAGTCAAAGAAACAGGTTCAATCCTTCTTAGGTTTGGCCGGTTATTACAGACGATTTGTATCGCAATACAGCCAAATCGCCGCACCGCTGACAGACCTAACAAAAAAGAAATAGCCAAATGCCGTTCAGTGGACCAAAGAGGTCAGAAGGTCTTTAACCAGCTTAAAGCGACACTCATGTCTGACCCTGTACTAAGGGCCCCAGACTTTGACAAACCGTTCCTAATAACCACAGATGCGTCCGAGTGTGCTGTGGGAGCAGTTTTAATGCAGGAAGGACCGGATCAAGAATTCCATCTCTGTAGTGTTTCTCAGCAAGAAGCTATCTGAGAGGGAAAGCAACTGGTCAGTCAGTGAAAAAGAATGTTATGCCATTGTCTATGCTCTGGAAAAGCTATGCCCATATGTTTTCGGACGGCGTTTCCACCTGCAAACCGACCATGCTGCACTACAGTGGCTTCATACCACCATGGGAAATAACAAAAAACTTATTCAGTGGAGTTTAGCTCTCCAAGATTCTGATTTCGACATACAACACATCTCAGGAACTTCTAATAAAGTGGCTGATGCACTCTCCCATGAAAGTTTCCCAGAATCAACTGGTTAAAATTGTCTTTAAGATGTGGAAAATATTGTTACTCTTTATATACTTGGTAGTATATTTAGAGGTGCATGTGTCTTATTAACTCTGTTTTTTCCCTAGAGCTCCGGGAAGAAATCCCAGCCAGCATTTCACCATATTTGTGATTTGGGGGGCATGTCATAAATATAAAGAGAAGGGTAAACCCCTTTAAAATCTCTCCTGGCCAGAGGAAAAACCCTTTCACCTGAAAAGTGATAACAAGCTAGGATAACCTCGCTGCACCTGACCAAAGTGACCAATGAGGAGACAAGATGCTTTCAAATGGGGAGGGGGGGGATACAAAGGGTCTGTCTGTCTGTGTGATGCTTTTGCTGGGAACAGATCAGGAATGCAGCTTTATAACTCCTTAAGTTATTAAGTAATCTAGCTAGAAATGCACTAGATTTCCTTTTGTTTAATGGCTTGTAAAATAAGTTGTGCTGAATGGAATGTATATTCCTGTTTTTGTGTCTTTTTGTAACTTAAGGTTTTGCCTAGAGGGATTCCCTATGTTTTTTGAATCTGATTACCCTGTAAGGTATTTACCATCCTGATTTTACAGAGGTGATTCTTTTATCTTTTCTTTAATTAAAATTCTTCTTTGAAGAACCTGATTGATTTTTCATTGTTCTTAAGATCCAAGGGTATGGGTCTGTGTTCACCTGTACAAATTGGTGAGGATTTTTATCAAGCCTTCCCCAGGAAAGGGGGTGTAGGGTTTGGGGGGATATTTTGGGGGGAAGATGTGTCCAAATGGGCTCTTTCCTTGTTCTTTATTTAAAATATTTGGTGGTGGCAGCATAGGGTCCAAGGACAAGGCAAAGTTTGTACCTTTGGGGAAGCTGGTAAGAATAATCTTAGGGGGTCTTTCATGCAGGTCCCCACATCTGTACCCTAGAGTTCAGAGTGGGGAAAGAATCTTGACAGTGCTAAATAAAATTCAAATAAAGGGAATAAGGAAACAGTGCTTGCAGAAAGCCACAAATGAACATGTATTAGTCTCTATCATGTTCCATATGTCAGTGAAGTTACCAGCAGGAAGATTACATTTGCAGAAGATACAGAACCAGAGATGGTGGAATCAGTCATTTCAAAGTAAGAAGGCAACTCAATTCTGAATAACTTGAAGAGACTAATACTATCCCAAACATAAAATAAGTACAGACAGAAAATGAGCAATCTATTGGATCTTTTAACAGTCATTTGTATTGCTGAGAAACAACTGCACTTTTATTTATAAAAGGTTTATTTGATAAGAGTACTTCATTGAAACAAAAATCCCTTTACAAAAAATTAATCAGTTTCCACAAGTTCTATTACAACAGCTTCACACTGAGCCCCAGTAGACAAAATATACTGACAAAAAATCCAATAATAATACCAAACACCCCACCAAATTAAAAATAAAGGAAAGTTTCTGAGATCTATTTTATGATGGTGGTTAAAAAAAAGTTTCTGTAGCTTATCTTCATGAATGTATCACAAAAATGCAAAAAACATTTGTGTAAGATAGCCTTTGAAGCTTTTATTTTTTCATTATCTTTCTTCTGGAGAATTATATATGTGTCATCAGTCTCAGCAGCTGCTTTCAGAATGATAATGTGGGTATGATAGGTAGAGAGGCAGAGATGCTATTCTATGCAAGCCACTCTAAGCAAAATGTTATCATCATTATGATGGCCTTGAAGGATGTTCAGCAACAATCCCATAGCTTAATCGTCTGAAGTAAGGAGGGGAACTTTGGGGTAAAAGGCAGAACATTCATATTCCTTATATGGCTACAACTGGGATATTAGATAGCCAACATTTTGTGATTTTTGAGTTGTAACAGTAATAGGTATTACAATAGTGACTGGGTATCCAAAGCAAGGCATAGAATCACATTGTGCTACACACTGTGCAAAAAGACATTTCCTTGCTCCAGAGAGTTGATAATGTAGGGCCTCAATTCTACCAAAACTTACAAATGAGCTCTATTTTAAGTGTAGAAGTGGTTGTACCACTGAATCAGAATTGGGACCTAGGTTTGTGACAAGACGTAATAGACAAGCTGGGGGTGGGGGAATGGGGAGGTTTGAAAACAACGATAAAACATGAATGTTTTTACATAATAGTTAGTAGCCTAGGTTCATCACTTACTTAAACATTGTCAAATTAAAAATGTTGATTATATAGAAGAAACATACTGAATATGTATAACATAAATTAAAACAATGCATCATTTCTGTTAGCTGCGATTAGCAGGAACATTTGTTTGATTTTACTAAGAAATGTTTTTTTTTAAAACATGCTATTTTTACAGGGTTACTCAAACTGCATGCGCAAAGATTGGTCTAGTTTATCATTATTTTAACCTTAACATTTAAAATTGTTTTGTCCTTAAAATCCAAAGAAAACAAAAAGGTCTGTATGAAGTTCAGATGTTTGTGAAAATTTATCAGCATATAGGAATATGCCTGGGTTGCATGTTATTTTTTCTTGAGTGATGACACCTTGGAGGCTGATGTAAACCCTATGAAAGTTAATGGGAGTCTTTCTATTGGCTTCAATAGTTTGGATTAGAAAAAAATAAAATAAAATAATTTGCAATGACAAGGCTTTATTGGTAGCATATGGAATGGAGAAATGAAATTACATTCTCTCAGACCAGAAAGGCAGTATTATGATGACTTATAAGGAACTTTTATTGAGCCTACAGAAAGATGTTGTAAGAAATGCTCATCCTCACTTTCCAGGCAATACATAAGTACCAAACCCTATCCCAAAATATTATTATTAATTTTGAAGGAGCATAAGTTTAAAAAAAGATATGAGACTCTTTGGTATCATTGCAGCTTTACAGTGGGATGGAATTGCTGTCTACTGCATTCAATATAAAGGTATAGAACATATATACTGTCAGAAGCACCAGTCCTGTGAAAACATATGCCCATGTTCAGCTCTAAGTGCAGTTACATTGGATGGGACTTTCAAAGCACTTAGTCCAGTTTTCCTTCCACTGAAGTCAGTGACTTCAATTGACTTATCATTGACTTCAATTGAATAAAAAATCCTACCCATTGACTTCAGTGAACCTACTCCTGTAAGATAAAGATAGCCACATGTATAAGTATTTACAGGACAGCTGGGTATGAGAGAACACGGCATTTTCAAATCCAAATGAAAAAACAGTCACACAATCTGCCCACTACCATCATCATTTTTTGGACCTAGCATCTCTTCTAAAATCTAAACTTTGCTGTTTGGTCAAAGAGAAATAAAATTATTTTCTCTCCTTCCCCTATCCCAAGACCTATAACATTCTCAAAATACTTGCACAGAGCATATGATCAAACACAGTAGTATAAATTTTCACTTGAATTTGTGTAGAACTAGGCAGATATTCCATTAAAAATTGAAGGAGCCTTGTAAGAAATTCCCTTGAAAAATATCCTGAAGTTTTACCCCTGTTAGTATACTTTCTAAGAGTTACAATTGTTATAAAGTCCAAAACTCCTCTCAGTATGCCAAAAGGAGCCCGTTCCCACAATTTCAAGCTTTGGGGTTCAGAAGTGGGAAGGGTTGCCTCTGTGGCAATCTACAGCTCTTTCTTGTAGGTTTTCACCATTCTAACAATTTGCATTTGAAAGTGACAGAGATAAAATGAGAACATCCAATGGAACACTTACTGTATTAAACATTTCAATAACTGTAAGGCCAACAATCCCAGCCAAGTGTTCTTCTTATTAGATATGTCAAGTTTAATAAAGTTCACTTGTTTGCATTAGCCCTGTAGATGCCAATCAGGATGACACCATATTCAGTTGCTGTCACTGTCCTTTGTCACTGCAGGCTGAAGGTCTGGCAGAGTTGGATGGCATGGCGTGTTTAAATATTCCTTCCATCCAGCAATATGAGAAGGACAGCCAATACATTATCAGCAACACTGAAGACAAGTTTTCAATAAATAATTTACAATAATCAATGGAATAATTGTTTTGCAGAGTATGTTAAGAGGTATGTCATATTGCACAGTGCTCTCTGATAATGGATATTCTTTCAGCTCTCAAATGACTGCGCTGAAAGGATAACTCACCTATGATTCTGTTATGATTAGATTTTCAGTGAAACACCTGAGGGTGTTTAAGTACCATTCGGCTCTGAATGGGTTGTGAAATTTGGCAGTACAACTACCTAATAAGTTAATGAAAGGTCAAGAAATTTACTGTCTAATCTTATTTTTGCTTGTAGAAAAGGAATGAATCTGAATTTCCTTTAAAGAGATGCACTTGGGAAACTAGATGATGGCAAAACAAGTAGTGGCACTCTTTGCCTTTTGATACCCTGTAGAGATGCAGGCTGGGACTACCAAAAGAGCCTGAAGGAATTAGATGCCCAACTCCCATTAACATTCAAAGGTAGCTGGGGCTCTAATTGTCCTTTGATGCAGGATGCAATATTAAGAGGAAATTTTCAGAAGATCCAGAGGCAAATGTATATATATTCAGTAATTTCTCTCTCTCTTTCTCTCTCTCTTGCTCACTGTATCATGGCTGGGCACACCACACAGGGAGAAATAAATGACTGACAGCTCTCAATTTTAAGCTCTTGTGTTTGGCAGCATTGGTAATGTGACTGACTACAGATGTGCCAAATGTTAGCACTTACCCCATATTCCTTATGCACACAAAATTCAGTGTATCTTCAACCGGGCTGTGGGAAGTAGGACACTATAACCAACCTGTCCAATGTTAGATTTTACTTTATGTGCTTAAATGGATGATTTTTACAGCACCTTGTATTCTGTATGATGCAAATACTGTGCAATTGAACTAGGTTTTGTAGAAATAATCTTCCAAGGGGGAGACATGGTCATCTTTCTTCACACACAGTATTAATGATATTTTATCAACAGCATAGGGATCATTACAAAAGTTTAGGAATCTTTAGGCATGGTGAGGAAAATGACTAGCTTGAGGATATGTGCTGCACTTTTTCTTTAGCTCTGTAGAAGAGAACAAGGAAGGAAGATGGGAGAAGCTTAAAGAAGGTTTGCCATAGAGACAGTAGCCTATTATCAGTTGTAATACACAAAATAAAAAAAATGTTAATGGAAATTTTTGCTGAGCTTTCTTTTTTGTTTGGTTATTTAAAAGAAATGTATTCATAATACTCTATGCTAGCCTGAATTAATGGAGCTGTATGTTTAAAGGAGTCATATGTTAATACATGTCCACTCTTAGAAAGAAGGAAATTATAACTTTGTGTAACTGCAGCATAGGGGATGTTTAATGAGGAATGTAACGGGTACCTTGACAATCTTAATGAAATAACACCTGCTTGTACATTGAACCCACTTCAAAACACAGGAAAGCTTAAGTGCTTGTTAATGTGTTGTAAAGTAAATATGGCACACCAGTAGAGATCAAAACAACAGTAGACTATAATTAACTGGGTAATGAGAGAAATGGAAAATTATCTCAAGAGCCTGCCTTGAAGATGTATCTCTGACAGACTAGTGGGCTCAGGCTGTAATAGGGCTTAAACATGGTAGAAGATGGTGAGGCTGGGCTGTAGGACCAGTCTAGGTGGAGGGTGGTGACTGGCCCCAGCCCCCAACTGCACATTCATACTCGAGGTTGGGATGGTGGGAATAGGGAGGAAAAGGAAGTTACCTTGGACTATGGAGGAATAGAAGCAGGGGATGAGGAATGGGTTCAGATCAGGAAAAAGGGAGGAAATGATTAGATATATCAGGATTTGAAGAAGGAATGCATAGAAATAATTAAAAAAACAGGATAAAAGCCAGAATTTTATAGTTGTGAAATCAGTGACAAAAGATGTGAAAATACAAGATGTTAACCCCTGAAAATGGTGGAATGGATAAAGGTAAGTGTTGATGATGTACAAAGAGCTGAAACATGCCGAGTAGACATATATAGATAGAACATATACGTAAAGGAAGAAGTTGAAAAACTTCTTAAAACCGTAACCTTAGGGGGAATGAAAGTTACTTGTCAACTGCCCAAATTCCTGATCGAAGCAAGATGGCTTATGTATGTCATGCTACTCTGACTGTCTGAGGATGATATCAAAAAGAGAATAGGTGAAGATAAAGTATTATTTCTTAAGTGGCTACTTAATAGGAGAAAGGAAGAAAACTGGCCATGTTGGCAATATGCATAACACTTACAGGTAGGACAGTTCTGGATAGGCTCCAAATGCGGTATCAACTTGACTGAATTAAACCATTTATAAGGTGATATAATTGTTAAATGTCTAGATATGTGACAGCCATGTGTAAGGGAACAATGAGGTACAGTAAATGTGGAGAAAATCACTCAAATGTAAGAGGAATAGAACCTAACTGGAGGGAAAAGTGCCCTGCAGCATATGAAGGGTGTGCAATAGCAGAACTGCTGGAGAAAAAAAAAGATTATTCAAAAAATGATGATCTGTGGATGGTACCAAAAGGTATCTACTGCATAAAATAGGAAAAAGAAAAATGACACAAATAAAAGAAAAGATGTACATGGACAGCAGAACACATCTCTGGTCAGGCAGGAATATATGAGAGGAATAGGAGATGATATAGTGCCTAAAAATAAGTAAAATACGTTGATAGCATTTGTTATAGAAGCAATTAACTGCATCTTGCAGATAGGGGAAAATTGAAAATCAAAATCATAGCAAAAGCAGTAGAGAAAAAATCAAAAATCGTGACCCTCTTGACCGGCCATATTCATGTGATTTTCAATGAAGGCAATAGTACACTTTAAGTGACATGGTCTTAATAAACCTTAGCTGGAATGTGCATAGATTAGTAGGTTTCAGAGTAGCAGCCGTGTTAGTCTGTATTCACAAAAAAGAAAAGGAGTACTTGTGGCACCTTAGATTAGTAATTCATGGACAGGAATTAACAAATAAATAGG
Organism: Dermochelys coriacea; assembly: GCF_009764565.3. Lineage (NCBI taxonomy): Eukaryota > Metazoa > Chordata > Testudines > Dermochelyidae > Dermochelys > Dermochelys coriacea. The sequence continues at coordinate 144,927,224 of NC_050068.2, forward strand.
GAAAAAGCTTTATATAATGTGTGTGCAAGAAATCTGGCTAACAAGTAGACTTGTGTTCAATATACTGGGAAATTATACACTATCGAAGGATAAAGAGGGTACCAGAGGAGGGTACCTGTATATTTATAAAAAGAAAAGGAGTACTTGTGGCACCTTAGAGACTAACAAATTTATTTGAGCATAAGCTTTCGTGAGCTACAGCTCACTTCAGCTGTAGCTCATGAAAGCTTATTCTCAAATAAATTTGTTAGTCTCTAAGGTGCCACAAGTACTTCTTTTCTTTTTGCGAATACAGACTAACACGGCTGCTACTCTGAAACCTATATATTTATAAAAGAGGAATTTAGGAAATGTATATACAGAAACTAAAGTTTTGAACACAATGCTATTGAGATTCCCATTGAGAACAACAACAAAAAAAACCACTTAGGTCTGAATATATAATATTTACAGTCCATGTATAAATTAGTTATTTTAGAATTAGAAAAAATAGAAAAAAATCATAATTTGTGGAGACTTTAATAGCCATAATGAGCTATGAAGAAGTAAGAAAACATATTTAAATTATAAATACTTAGAATAATTTATCAATATGCATAACCTGATAATATTGTATAGAGGAGCAGCCAATAGATTTAATTCAGTGGATGGATCATTTTCAAGTTTGGATCTGGGAATTCCCACAAATAATAAAGGTTTAAAATGCAGCTGGGAAATTCATAATGAAGATGGAATAGAAGTGATTACGGACCTACATTTATTGAGTACCAATGCTGAGGAAATGTCTAGACACACAAAAAGTTCCTAGCTGGATTTTTCCAAAACCTGATTGGGGCCTGTGATGAATATTTTATACAGGAACAGAACAAGTGATAACCTTGAAGAATTCTACAACAATGTAATAAAAAGAATCATGGCAACAGCTGACCTCGCTGTCCATAAAATATCAAAATTGCCCCGATTTAGAAACCTAGTTCCCTGGTGGAACGGCGTATGCAAATTAGCAATGTAAGCAAGCACCAACACACAACAAATAGTAAAGATGTAATTAATTATAAGAGATGTAAGATGGTGGCACAAAGGAATATCAAAAAAAAGTTGGACAATTTTGTAGGAAATTGAATAAAAAAGAATCAAAGCTTTCAGAAATATATAAGCGAATTCAAAGAATGAATGGAATTCAGAGTAAATGTATATCTGGTCTTACTGTAAACAATGAAATTAAGGATTTCAATATAGGAAGTACAGGCATTTTAGCAAATGAATTCCAAAAGGTCTGTGGTGATATGAATCAAAACAATGAGTTTCATGAAGAAAAATGGAGGTTTGCTCAGGATAACAGAATTATTAAAAGGATAGCGAGAACGTGATGACCTGTTAAACAAAAAAGATGTTAGTATGCAGGAGCTTATTGCCGGAAAAATAAAGGTAAAGATAGTATAAGTAATTAAATGTTTCAACACTTCTCAGAAGGGAGTCTAAAGATGCTATTGTGGTTATATAATGATATACAGGAAAAGAACTGCTGCCAATAGAATAGAAACAAGCATTGGTGATACCAATTAGGAAACCAAGCAAATCATATACAAGGCCTGATGCTTACAGGCCTATTGCCCTCATATCATCAGTGGCGAAAATCATGAAAAAATTATAAATGTAAGACTAACTGAATATTGGGAGAAAAAATAATGTTATAACTGAGATACAAAGTGGTTTTAGCAAAGGAAAATGCACTGTTGACCAAATACTGAGACTAGAAACAGAGGTACAAAAAAGCATTAGGACTAAGAACTTTATGATAAGTCTTTCTGGACATTGAAAAATCATATGATGTTATGGAGGGAAGGCCTATATAAACTAGCCACAATTAGAATGAAGAGGAGAATGTTTTGGTGGATAAGGGACTTTAAGTGATAGAACTATACATGTCAAAGTGGGAACAGCTTTATCAAAAAGCTACAAATGGAACTCCATAAGGGAATATTATCAGTCCTATTTTGGTTTTCCATTACGATAAATAACCTCCCAAAAAGTGTGCAGACAGGAACAGGTATCTCCCTTTTTGCAGAGTACTATGATATATGAACTAAGCATAAAAGACTTATAGTAGCCAGGGAGAAAAAAACAAATGAGATATTTCAGAGAATTTCCAAGTAGGGAAATGATTGGGGATTTACATTCTCACTTGCAAAAACAAAGAAAAAGCTTTTAACCAAGCAGGAATTTAGTGAAGAATGGGACTTATTTCTGTATGGTGAAAAAATTTATAGTTGAAAAGTTTGTTCCTAGAAGTAATATTTGACAATAAATTAACTTAGAAAGATCATAGATAACATCATACAGAAGTATAAAAGTAGGATGAACTTACTTAAAAGTGTAGCTGGAAAAAATGGAGTACAGAAAAGAGGGCTCTGATGATGATGTATAGAGTATTGGAAAGACCAGTTTTTGACTATGGATGCCAAGCTTCTGGTTCAACCTCAGAAACAACTCTGAGGAACTTTGAACTACTCCATGCCCAAGCTCTGTGACTGGCATGTGGCACAATGATTACACCAGCATGTGTGGTGCAAATAGCCACTGGAGAAACCTCTATAAATATAAATCTAAGGAGCTAACTGCTACTACTAGATCTAACTTTTTGGGCAAAGGTAAAAGGGAATCATTAAAACAGAAGTAAACAGCTGATTTGAGGATTAATGGGAGCTTAGTAGACAAAGTGATATGGATTTCCACAGTCTTCCTCATAATATTGGGGTCAAAAATGGGTAAAGGAAATATATAAGAAAGAAAAATTGACAGAAGTAAAAAAAATATTCATAGAAGAATCAAATGAAAGCTGGCAGCTATCCCCCCATTTGTGGATTTGGAACTGTATACAAAATGAGGGAAGGAAAAATACATACATTATGACCAAAGACATTTCTGAATTTGTTTATGAAAAATGGAGCCAGCTTTGCCAACTCTGTGTAAATGGATCAAAAGATGACAGCACAGGTAGGGTGGAAACAGCCTAGTCTTGGAATCCAGATATCTAAAAGGTTATTGAATTATGTGACCCTTCTGACAGCTAAATTAATGGGAATAACGTTGGCACTAACCTGGGTAAGAGATATGCTACCGGCTGCCGCTGCAATTTTATCTGATTCCTTGTCAGGCACAAAGACAATCAGAAGAAGCAGAAAATGACATAAGTGAAATTATCTTCCTGATTACGGAAGTAATGCAAGCAGGTATCCGTGTAACAATAGCATAGATTCCAGGGCATATTGGAATACCCGGAAATAAAAAGGCTGACAAAGCAGCAAAACATGCACCAAAAAATGAGGTGGTGGATCTTATTATATCCTTAGGTAGACAAAACTTTAAAAGTTTGGTCGTGAAAGAGCTCATGAAGGAATGGTGAGAATTACGGACAAAGTAAACAAAAGGACAAAGATTCTATGCTCAAAAATCAAAGATAATACTATACTCCATAGTCATGATAGAAAAATGAAGGAGTCATTATTATCACTGTGCCTTATATAAGTTAAACTTTTAAAATCGACAAAGATGGGCTGTGTAATGTGTACAAAACCCAAGAAACTGTTGATCATTCCATGGCATTATGGGTACAGAAAGAGTTTCTTTACAAAGCATGGCACAAACCCCAAACTGGTTGTGAGTTCTATACTTAAATTTCACCAAGCAAGTATCAAGTGTGAACTCCTCGAGCACTGTAGCAGCCTTGACATGGAGTCACAGACAGTCTTCTTGGGTACTCTGATCTATCTTGCCACCTAGGCAAACTTGTCTTTGTTATAGATGGTCCCTTACACCAAAAATCACAACGATATTCAGGTTGCTCCCAGTCCCAAAGGACTAGTCATTTACCCCAGGTCAAGTGCACCAGAGATCTCTCACCAAAGAGAGCCAATCCTATAATAAAATAATTAAAGATTTATTAACTAGGAAAAAGAAATAAGAGTTATTTACATTTTTAGCAAAGGTAAACCTAAGCACAAATATGGTGGGTTCCAAAAGGTAAAAGGAGCTGCTGTAATAGGCAAGCTCAATAAGTCCTTTATGGCTAACCTAGGCCAAACAGCTAGGGATCCCTTGCTTATGCTTAGAAATCTTCACCTGGCAGAGTTCAAGCAGCATACAGATACAGTTTCTTCTCATCAGGGATTTTTATTCCTTTCTGACAGAGTTCAAGCTGATGGGACTAATCCACTTGCATGTCTCTTTGTCATGGGTGTGAGCAATCCAACTCTTTTGTACACTGATATTCCACAATGCCTTGTCTGGTGTCTATGGGCCTTCTTTTGTTGGAGAGGAGATGGCATTTCTTGTGGTAATTAGTATTTTAAACTCGGTGATGCTTCTCTCCTGACTGTGGGGTTTACAATTTTAGAGCAAAAACTATTTATAGTTACTTATAAAGTGAAAAACAGATATTATAAACAAAATTAATACATGCAGAAACTCACAAGCATTTAATAAGGTCTAAACATATTTTATACATCTAATAACTAAGGCATAGAAATTACATGACTTAGGGTACGTCTACACTATGAAATTTTATAGACTAATAGATTTAAAGGTCAGAAGGGCCCATCGTGATGATTTAGTCTGACCTCCTGCACATTTCAGGCCACAGCACCTCACTCACCCACTCCTGTAATAATAGACCCCTAACTTCTGGCTGAGTTACTGACATGCTCAAATCATGGTTTAAAGACTTTAATGTTATAAATTCATCATTTACAGTAGTTAAACCTGCAAGTGACCCATGCCCCATGCTGCAGAGGAAGACAAATAAAACAAACAACAACAATAACAAAGCCCAGGGTAATCAGCTAATCTGACCTGGGGGAAAATTCCTTTCCAACCCCAAATATGGTGAGCAGTTAGACCCTGGGCATATGGACAAGACCCAACAGGCAAATACGTGGGGAATAATTATCTGTAGTAACTCAGAGCCAACCCCATTTAGTGTCCCATCTCCAGCAGTTGGGGATTTTTGCTACTGGCAGTCTTTGATAGGCCACATGCCATTGTAGATGGTCTCATCATACCATCCCCTCCATAAACTTATCAAGCTCAGTATTCAAGCCAGTTAGGTTTTTTGCCCCTATTGCTCCTCTTGGAAGTCTGTTCCAGAACTTCATTCCTCTGATGGTCAGAAACCTGACCATCTAATTGCAATATCTCAGATTGTTGATGGCCAGTTTATAGCCATTTGTTCTTGTGTCCACAGTGATGCTTAACTTAAATAACTGCTTTCCCTCCCTGGTATTTATACCTCTTTGAATTCATCTTTCTTAAACATGCGAGACCAGAACTGCACACAGTATTCCAGATGAGGTCTCTCCAGTGCCTTGTATAATGGTACTAACACTTCCCTGTTTCTAGTGGAAATACCTACCCTGATGCATACTAGGACTGTGTTAACCTTTTTCATGGCCCCATCACATTGGTGGCTCATAGTCATCCTGTGATCAACCAATATACTCAGGTCTTTTTCCTCCTCTGTCACTTACAACTGATAAATCCCCATTTTATAGCAAAAATTCTTGTTGTCAGTCCCTAAATGCATGACCTTGCACTTTGGATTATTAAATTTCATCCCATTTCTATTACTCCAGTTTACAAGGTCAGTCAGATCTTTTTGTATGGCATTCTGGTCCTCCTCCGTATTGACCTCCCAACTTTGTGTCATCCACAATTTTTATTAACACACTCTCACTCTCAAGGTCAGTAATAAAAATGTTAAATAAGATTGGTCCCCAGACCAATCCCTGAGGAAGTCTACTAATAACCTCACTCAAGCCTGATAGTTCACCTTTCAGTATGACCCACTGTAGCCACCCCTTTAACCAGTTCCTTATGAACCTTTCAGTTATCAAATTAATCCCCATCTTCTCCAATTTAACTAATAATTTCCCATTTGGAACTATATCAGTTGCATTACTGAAATCCTTGTAGATTAGATCTACTGCATTTCTTTTGTCTAAAATGTCAGTTATCTTCTCAAAGAAGGAGATCCAGATTGGTTTTGCATGATCTACCATTTGTAAATCCATATTGTATTTTATCCCAATTTCTATTCACCTCTATGTCCTTAACTACTTTCTCTTTCACAATTTGTTCTAAGACTTTTCATACAATTGAGGTCAAACTAACAGACCTGTAGTTTACTGGATCACTTTTTTCTCCTTTCTTAAAAACAGGAAATGTAATAGCAATTCTCCATTCATAGGGTACGACCACCAAGTTTACAGATTCATTAAAAATCCTTGCCATTGAGCTTGCAATTTCATGTGTCAGTTCCTTTAATATTTTTGGATGGAGAGTATCTGGGTGCCAAATTTAGTCCCATTAAGCTGTTTGAGTTTGACTTCCACCTAGGATATGGTAATTTCTGCCTCCATATTCTTGTTACCCATAGACACCCTACCACTACCCCTAAGCTCTTCATTGCCTAAAGTAATAGCAGGAGTCAATGGCACTTCCAGTGGGACCAGAATTTAGAAATTTATGGTTTTGAATCATGTACTTAACCATGCCTAACTTTCATATATGTGGAAACCTCTTGTCTCTCCCAGGCTTTGCTTCTCCCATTCATATTTTCCTTCCATATTCCCACAGGCCTCTGCTCACTGGATAACTTGATTTTTGACTAGTGTTTACAAATGTTTGTATTGGTGCCCAATTTTCCTTGAGGTTTGGCACAAAATCCCTCCATTCTTTACCCCAAGCAAGTTCCTGAGGCTATGAAAGTGAGCATTTCTGATCAGTGATCATAAAGGGCAAGAATTGTATGTAGGTTCAAAGGATGCAGCAAGCTGAATTTGAACTTTGAATTTCAGATCTTCTATGACCTGCAGTGTTGGGTTTCAATAATATGGAAATCACTGAATAAACAGCAGAATTTCTGGCTCTTTCATTGAATTAGCAGTAAGTAAATGTCACTAGTTGCATTTTAAGTACACATTTTTTTCCCACACAGCTGTAGCTGTCAGTAGAGATTTGTTCCTCTGAGTCTCTTATGCCATTTACTCAATGTTCCTCAGTGCAATTGCACTATCCTTCAACAATTAGCATTCCTTTTTGCTGTGGTATTTGTAATTCATCAAAAGAAAAGTTTGTACTTATTAAAAATCCATTAGATTGATCAAGATATAAATTGGTTTAATTGACTCCTGTATGTTACACATATCTGAGTCATTGGCTCTTTTCTGAGATGGAAAAACTGTTGACAACGTTGTCACAGAGGTGATTATCCTATCTAAAGTGTACTTTTTTTAAAAATGCACATTTCAGAGTCTCATCACGTGAATGTAAAGTTGTATAATGAAGAAGAAATTATCACAGTTAATTATGGAAGGGTAAGAATGTTGAATTGCTGGAATTAGATAACTGAGAACTACTTAACTACTGTACATTTCATTTACAATGAACGACTACATAGAAGTGCATATTTAATGTAAACCATATAAACAATGTCTTTTGGAGTTACTAAGACTTACCACTTTTAGAGCTACATGAGAAAGGATCTACAACAATTCTTCATTCATTAGTTTGAAATGACTGTTTAATTGAGAGCAGAGTAAATATAGAAAATATTACTGGCTCAATTTACTTTTTTAAAATAATTTCTTTTTAGCTCTGTGTCTCTGAAAACAGTGAATATGGCAGTCCTTTGGGAAAAGGATGATTCCAATGAAAGCTCTATTAGATGACCATAAAGTGTGTTGCATGTTTAAATTCAACAATGATTAGAGTTTGTCAAATAACAGGCTCAAATGGAATGATTTAATCAAAGATTATCAGAGATTAGTACAGAAAATAATAGATATATTACCCCCTTTGGTGTAAGGTAAAGAGCTGGCCTCTGTGTCTCTGACCTCTCTAACTAGTGGAATGTTCACAGTTTTGTACTCCCCACCTAATTTCCAAAAGCTCTGTCTTTTTTATAAGGTCTGAGACAAAAAAAACCCCCTTTTTGAAGGGAAAAATACTTTCCCATGATTAATGTCACCATATGTTATGTTTTAACATTTTTGTTTTGCCTATCTATGTATGCAATGTTCTTTATGGTATCTTTAGGTATTACTAAAGGGAATTCTAATCCAATCATTATTACTGACAGCTGTGACAACCAGCAGTTGTTATCAAGTTAACATAAACATTTTCAAGAGATCCATATTTTATCTATTACAGACAAAATCTGCAACAACAAGTACCTCTTATCAGTTAAAAAGCATAATTAAATCTTAGGCAGCCTTTTCCACCTAGACTTGTTTATACCATGTTTCTGTAGTTCGAGAGGTCTTTCCCAGCCATAATAAAGTACAGCCTGAACACAGGTCACTCAGGTTAAAAATAAACACTCTGGCCTTAGAATTCAAACACATTCTTTATTAATACTGTAAAGATTTAGGAAGAATAGTTAATATGTGAATGAATTTTATATACAAAAAAGGAAAAGAGGACTAAAAGGGTTAATATTTACTAACAGATTGTGACACATAGCCAGAAAGGGTTAAGCAGCTCACAGGCAAAATGACCCAGAGACAAGTTTAAAGTTTAGAGACTTTAGAAAAGTATGTAGATGGTAATTAGGGCCATTCAATGTTAGGTAAGCTAGAACTTTGAAATGCAAACCTATATTGTTAGAGAATTAGAAGTGACACAAATTGTATGTGTTTACTTATAACTTGTTAGATGTTAGCCATGTAAACAGATAGTTCCTGTCTGTTACTATAGCTATTGATTCAGAGATCAAAAGGGAACATTAACATTTCGATGAATCTTGGGTGAAATAGTGTCATTGTCCATATGCCTCTAAAGTTTTTGGTAAACTGTATATGAACTGCTTAATAGATAAATTACATCATGTTAATACACATAGTTAATTACCAGTGATGTTTGGGTAACAGAAGTCTATTGTTTACCCAAGACTGTATGGTCAAGAGGTTGCTAGAAAACTATATAAAAGTCTCTTGGGACCTGAGTCTTTCATCTCAGATCAGCTTGATTCTTTATGCAGGGGAAGCTTGAATTTTAAGACTGAGATCTCCAGTCCCATCTGGATCACCCTGAATATGAACACTGGACTAAAATCTATGGACTAATTCTGAAAGAACTCTTTGCAACTACAAAGCTCACCATCGCTACTATAAAACTGATCTCAGAACTTCACTCATATCTGCATGTATACTGATCTTTTAACCAATACACTCTCTCTCTCTTTAATTTTTTAATAAATTTTAGTTTAGTTAATAACTGGCTGTAAGCATATATTTGGGTAAGATCTGAAATATTCATTAACTTTGGAGATAATGTGTCCGATCCTTTGGAATTGGTAGAACTTTTTTATATGATTAATAAGATTTTCAGTAATGCTCATCATATTTGACTTGGCTGCCTGGGTCAAAGCCCAAGGCTGGGTTGCTATAAGGGAACTGTGTTTTCACTTCTGTGCTACCAGTAAGGTATTGTAGAAGCTGTTTTGTGCTGGCTTGGTAAATCTAAGTATTGGAATATCCACCAGCTTTGGGGACTGTCAGCCCTATACTTTGCAGTTTGCCCTAATTGAGTAACTTCAGTGTGGTTCCCCCTGGAACCCTATTTACACAGATGCATATCCAAAACTGGATGAGAGGAAAGGACAGAGCTTAAGATGATGTCACAATTAGTTAGAAGTAAATGAAGGATAAGAAGAATCCAATACATTCCCTATTCAAGTTGATGTGCAGAGCCATCTTGAAATATACCAACCTAGATATACCCCTTTGGATGGAGTAGCCCCCAAAGGTAATCCATAGCATATGGGAGTAATACTAGAGGCAGTATTTTCTGGAGTGATATGGAAATTTTCATCATATGAAGTATCAGCAAGTATTTTTGGTGAAATATCCATAGGCAGAAGGATGGAGCAAATATTTCAACACTACCCCTCCTGTCAATTCTTTTTTAAAAAATGTAATAGGGTGGAGACAGTGTTTGGGTATTCAAATCAGGGTGATCTCATTTTAGTAAACCCACTAAACACCCAACAACTTTATATTTCAGGGGCAAATTCATCCCTGGGATAAGTCCATCTGAATCAATTGAGTAAGACCAGGGACTGATTTGGCCACACATCTGGGTTTGATGTGTGCTTGATGACTGGGTCTCTCCACATTATCAGCAGATTGTTATTACACATTATTTCACAATAAGTATAGGATCAGAAGGGACTAACACTATTTAGTAGTGACAGCACTGCAGTCAAGCAAAAGCTGTCTATACCAGACTTGTTTCAACAAGATAAATCAAAGGCAGAATCTGACTCAGATCAGTCACTTTCTAATTAGCCTCATATAAACTGCAAAGTTTGGCACTAGTATGTACTGTAATTATGTTCCATTTTATACTGCCTGCAAGGTCAGATTGACCGCTTCCCTTGGAGATGCTGCAGGCCATAGGCCAGCATGGGTTTCATACACCTGTCAAGGGGCAAATGTACATCTTTCAGAGAGTCTCTTATAATTTTCCTGTGAAGAAGAACACTTCCATGAGTCTCTCCGGCAGTGCTAACAGCATGTTTTGAGTTATCAAGGTTTCTGCTATTGACATACTGCTTTTGCTGCTGTAGGGTTCTTATTAGAGAAAAGAGAAGAGATAAAAATCCACTTGCATTCACTATATCATACCTGCTTGGTGCCAAGAGTCCATTTAACTGGACCATTCAGCCAAATATTAATTTGGAATGGACTGGCTAAAGAATATATGACATACATAAAATATAGCTATGTACTTAAGCTAGCATTGAACATAGTAACATTGGAATGTGCCCAAAGAGATCATTTAGGTCCATTCCTTCCTTTGAGTTGAGATTTCAGTTCAGATGCAGAATGAGTAAATCACTAGTTCTTCCTCTCATGGAAATCTTATGTTCTTTCTTGTTTTCCTTCATAGGAGGCATGTCAGGCTAAAAAAATACGATTTCCTCTTTGTGTATAAACAAAACATAACACTGACTTCTGCCAAGCCATGTGATCTGATGGAATGCAATTACATATATCATTAGCCTCTTTATTACTTTTGATGCCTTTTGGAAGAGAATTGTTAATCACATGCAGGTGGAGAGAGCCCTTGATGAAGACTAATTGTTATATAACATCACTTACAGACCACGGTAATAAGTTATTGAACACAGAGTATTTTATTTGCTGTAGCGAGTTTATCTCTGATGGCAAGTCACTATTCATCACTGACCTGCACCTCCAAAGATATCCCCTAATGGAGCAGGGACTAAAAGTCTGTCATAGTTCCTGGGTAAACTGCCTCTTCTAAGATCTTGTTCCAGTCCCCTAATTGCACCCCTTTTAAGTGGCAGGCCTGTGACTCCACTTCTTTAAATTGGGATCTCTCAATACAACCACTCTCTGACTGGGTCTCTTGGTTGCCAACCATGATATCTAATAGGGACAATGGGATTAGCAGCTGCAAGAGTTTCCATTCGGGAGCCTGTAGACAGCAGTAGTTTGCAATGACATAGATGTCACTTCTTGAAAACAAAGTGTGATTTATTTTGACAAATGGTGCACAGCAATCAGAGAAAAAGATTTAAAGCAGAGACCTATCTGCATACTGTCTTACCTATGCTTGGCATTCCCCTCAAGCCTAGGGTGACCATACGTCCTGTTTTGGCTGGAACAGTCCCTTTTTTAAGCCCTTTCCAGGCCATCCCAACTTTTTTTTTCCCAAAAGGAGGCATTTGTCCCAGTTGCTCTTGCTGACTTGATCAGATGGCAAAAGCAAGTGGGACAAATGCCCACTTTTGTCAAAAAAATGGGCTGCAGTGTAGAGGAATGCGCGGTGGGGGGGGGAAGAGAGATGCCAGCCCCCTGCAGGAGGGGAGGCAGAGCTGGGGAGAGGCAGTGTTCCAGCACGTAGGGAGTCCCTCACATGGTTCCAGCCCCTAAGATGACATGACTTTTGGGGTCCTTCACTCTGCTTTCTGCAGACCCCTGATTCACCATCAATGTGTGTCTGCAGTAGCTGACAACTTCACCCCCACTCCTCCCTTTCTGCAGGGTGGATGTTTTAACAGATCAGTATCTTTTAATCCCCAAGTCCTCGGCCTGGACAAAACAGCTATGTGACCAACTTTGGATCTGATGAGACACTGTTTCATGATTATGAAAACTTGCTGTTGTGACAGAATGTTTGCCAGGGTGCTCTTTGCATAGAGCACTGTTTTACCTTTCTTGCCTGTTTCCTCTGATAAGCCCTTTTGATTTAACTCCATAGCAAGTAACCCATTGTGAACAAACACACCGAGGCATGCATAATATTCATACAAAATAATAGATAACAGGTCTCTTCTGTATATGGCTCTGGAACTGAGACATTACTTTCAGTGTGGGGCACCACATAACTAGAATGAGACTGAGAAGTGAGTTCAGAGACGAGCAGTAAAGTGTGCTGGAGGTATTTTAAATGAGGGGAAAATAGCATTTAAATAAACATAGCTTGGTTTGGCAATGACCATGGAATTGTGAAAAAGACCAGCTGTATTGTAAGATGTTTGCCTAGTGAGAGAGTGGAATTACTGAATTAGGCACCAGTTTAGGAAAGCAATCCTATTCTGGACAGCACTCCCTCTTGCTTATCTTTAAGTTCATGCTTAAATCACATTGTCTTCATGCTTAAATTCTTTCTGGAATTAGGACCTAGAGAGTGGTTTTAATTTAACGGTGACTCTCTGGAGTGCTGATACGAGATTACTTTTTATTTTTGGCACCTGTCATAGAACATTGGTAAAGGTTCCAAAAGAAGCACTGTCATGAGGGTAGCTGATCAGTGTTCACCAACTCCAGTGATTACTGTTACAGTCACATAATGAAGAGTAATGGGGTGAAATGAAGAAGAAAAAATATCTCTGTTTCAAGACAGATATTCTGACAATGAGATGTTACGTTCTACAGTCTTATGCTATAGAACAGTCTAAGGAAGTGCTGCAAACCTGTCACCTTTAGAGGTGGAAAGGTAGTGTGTGAAACAATAATAAGTTTATATGGAGTTTCACTGGATGATCTAATAAGTCTCTTACACCACTGACTTTTATGTTTCTCTGGTAATAAAGAAATACTTGTGAATTGTTTCAAATTATTGAGAACATCATTAAGTTTCAAACCACAAATATAGTTTGGTCCAGTATATTTATATTACACTAAGATTGAGAATACAATATTTGTTGTTTGAAAAGTAATGGCTTTCTGAGTAATCTGAAATACTTTCAAAAAGTTTGTTTCAAAAATATGTCACATTAAAGGCAGAATGCACCATCTGGAATCCTTGCATTTAACTCTCATTTTTGGCAGCTCTTTGTGATTAGGACAGTTCAAGCTTTTCCTGACTTATTCCTTATCACACATGGGTGTATGCCTAGGTGTGGGGGAATTTGCAGATCCATACTATAATACTCTCACCCTTACTTTACTTGGTACTACTCAGTGTGAGTAAGCAGGTACTATGCAGTGTGAGTAAGCATAGCCCAATTGGGCCCATTATGAGTATATAGTTATCAACCAAGAGTTCTGGGGAGAGGTTTAAGCCAATGTTGTTCATCTAAACTGCCTCATTCTTACTTTCAAACACTGTGGATTCTAGGTTGTGTTCAGATTCTGCTGACTGCAATGGACAAGGCAGATTTTCAGTTATTGTTCCCTTAGTCTCTACCTCAATTCTACCCACAGAGCAGATTAGAGCAGCCTGGAGGGCTGCTCTAATTTGCAACAGCTGGCAACAATCCTTAAGGAAACAACTGGCAGCTGGAGATAACCAGAGCCTATTGGACTCTGGCTACTTTTCTTCCCTACTTATTTTGTAGTGGTGGTAGAAAGAGAGGCACAGGAGCTGACTCTGTTAGCTCGGTGCCTACTGGACACTTGCCAAGTTAGTGCTATCCTCAGCAAGAGATTTATGGAAAGTGTCCGTTCTCTTTTTACCACTCAGGTAACACAAATAGAACAGGACAGGACTGTTAATATAGCCCTGAACCCCCATTCCTCAAAAGGATACTGAACATCTGGGACTGACATTAGCGAAAACACTTTTTTCCCCCTCTGCTAAAAGTGCAGAAACCCAACAAATAATCTGATTTCTTTCCAAACTGGATTATCTTTTGGTAATATTTACTACAAACATTACACATTGCAAACATGCAAAATATCATGCAATACCTGTACTGGACTCTTCAATATGTTTAGTCTTCACAAGTGGCCACATTCCAAAGTGGTAGAAGTTGAATTGTTTTATAGCACATGGCAGCAGTGTCAATGAAGCAAAAGCCTTGTGACTTATTTGAATGTTGGCTATATCTTGCCAAACAAGTTAATATATTTTAGGGACAGAAGCAACCACTGTGACACAGGTCATAGAACCTCACCCAGTGATTTCTCCATCCAGTACATAACTTCCATTTGAGCTATAGCACATCTTTTAGAAAGACATTCAGTCTTGATTTAAAGAGTTCAACTGATGGAGAACCCACCACCCACTTAGGGAAGGTGCATTTGATACATTATCTAACCCTTAGCCCTGGTGCTGCATGTAAGATATATTGAATGGCTTTTCTACCATCAATATTCTATGTCACGGGAAATTTTCAAATAATTATTATTCTAAATCCAAGATTTATCCTATTTAAAAGAAATCAGGAAAAAAAAAGAATGTTTGGGAGGATCAAAATGATTCATAAATATTTCATGTATTTTCTGTTCAAGTAAATATGGGTTAGGAAAGTTTGAAAGTAAAGTGCTTTAGCCTCATCAAAATAATTAAACACATAACTTACAATTACATGCACAGGATCTGTAGTCATTTCCAATATAATATTTCATATGACTCCATGTGAGTCCACTGCACACTTTCCAAAATTAAAAAAAATAATTTAAAAACTTTGTAAATAACATCATTAAGTGTTTTCAGTTCTTAAAGTCTGCATATGTATGTAGTTCTCAGAGAGACTGGTACAGTATGTTTGGAATCTACAGTGAGTTCTCATGAATCCTGATCTTTCCCTGATGGGAGTCCTTCCATTGATTTCAATGGGCATTGGATTAGACCTTTAAGTACATTTACCTAAAAAAAAGAAAGGAAACACTGCATCATAAAACAATTCTACTGATAAATTTGCTAGATATGCCTGGTTTGGTAAATATGGGCAGAGACAGAATTCTTTTCCAGTTTAATAAAAATGCAAGAAATACTGAGTCCCAGATGGTGCAAGAAGGTTAGCCATATAACACGGTAATATCCTGTCAAACCAGAATAAAATACCTCCAAAAGATTATAACATGGAACAATGTTTCTCTAAACAAAAAAGCAATCAGTTCATTTTTCATAATGATTAATATCCTATTTCAGATGCCTGTGTGGTAATGATTTGTAAACATATTAAAATCTCCTAAATTGTTATAAAATATCTCTGTAACACTTTACTGTTCAGTAAAATATATAAAGTATGATTGATATTCTGAAGTATAAGTATAGGAATATGGGGCATACCTTTCCAAATGGTAAAAGGAATTTTTTAAGAACACCGTTGTATAATTTATCTTTATTATGGGTTTAGGATAGGTATGCAATGTGCTTCACTTCAAGACTATGTATCTTAGAAAAATATACTTCCATTTGGGCCTTATGCCTGGTCTACACTTGGGGAGGTGGGGAATCGATCTAAGTTACGCAACTTCAGCTCCATGAATAATGTAGCTGAAGTCGACGTACTTAGACCTACTCACCGCGATGTCTTCACTACAGTGAGTCGACTGCTGCTGATTCCCCATCGAATCTGCCTGCATCTCTGATGGTGGTGGAGTACAGAAGTCAACGGGAGAGCGCTCGGGGGTCGATTTATCACGTCTAGACTAGATGCGATAAATCGACCCCCGCTAGATTGATCCCTGCCCACTGTTCCGGCATGTAGTATAGATATACCCTTAGTGTTTTTACAGTATACACAACAGACACTATGTTCTGATAGTCTACTAGTTGTACTGTGCATGTGTATTGTACTGTGTACTTGTTTAGCTTGTTTTTGCCATGGAGGGAAAGTGGGGGTCATTTGCTCTTTTGTGTGCAGCCACCCATGAACATGCTAGCTATCGTTTTACGGGACTAATTAGCAATGAATGCTTTCCTAGACATTGTGTGATGGACCAAATTTAAAGCCCTGGACCAAGGGCAACATTTACTCCTAACATATGTCTCTAAGAAAGGTTTAAACCAACTACATTGTCATTAAATTAAAATGAAGAGGTAAATGCCAGGACTCTAATTGTATTTGCCTCAGAAAGAATGGAACAGTGTTTTCTACTGTGAATATTAATTGTCCTACTCTTGAAATTAATAATTTTTCACTCCTCCTTACCTTCCTACATATTCTCTCATAGCACTTTAAGTGGTGTGACTTTACCTGGTATCTATTGTTAACATACAATTCTGTTTGAATGAGCTTGGGAGGAGAATTTGGGGTCAGATTAGCATCACAAATTCAGAGAAGATGAAATGCTGTTGGTTTAGCAAAAGGTGTTGTTTGGCAAACAGCTTGCCCTTGAGATCTCCCTTTTAGCTATTCTACAATATGCATGCAGAAGGCAGGGATCTGTGAAGTATGTTGGCTTTATCCCCTGACCCATGCAGGGAGGGAAAAAAAGAGAAGGAAATGAAGCAGAAAGAAATTCTTGAGGTATTGCACTTTTTCAATTAAATATGGATTAAGGTGGCCTCATTTGGTTAAATCAACTGATTTTTAAATTTCCTGTGACTTTTCTTCTAGATAAGTGGTTTGTTCAAGTTTTTGCTTTGTGCAATTGCATTCAGGAGATTGCATAAGAGATGCCTTTAAAAGTTAACTCTTCAGGAGGCCAGTTTGCCAATAGTCATAGCAAAAAATTTCATGTGGAGAAATGTCGCCAGAACATTATGCTTCAATAATCCCCACAGTTCCTAATCAAACATTAACATTAAATGTAGATTTATATTGTTAAACCACTTTCCCTCAGTCTTTTGCATTTGGAAAGCACCATAATATTTAGGGGTCTGATATTATTTTCCATTTGAAGCCAATTTGGCTTGCATGGGAGCAGGATCAGTCCACTCAGGTCCAAAATGTCATTTACAATTGAAATAATCAGGGCCTAGTCTTGCACATCTTACTCACAGGAGCAGAAACAAAGAAGTCAATTGGGCTGTTAATGTGATTAGGTGCTGTGAGTTTAAGAAGATCTATTGTAGGTTTTTGATATTGACTAATCACCAAAGCCCCAGTAAAACACAACTCCTTTTAGAACTGAAACTAGTACTGTCTATTCCATGTAGGCTGCTGAATAACTGACAATACAAGCACTTTATATGTATGTAAAAAATATTTCCTGAGTCTTCTGGTTGGATCTAGAGACCTAAGCTTAGGTCCTTCCATTTACATGTTGCAGGTCTGCTCACTTGACCAAGCTCCAACTCTTTTGGAGTGCTTTTTACAGCTGCCTCTGAATAGCCATAGATGGACTCAGTGAATCCTTTATGAAAAGGCTGCAGGCTTTAACAGGGTTGAAATAAATATGGTTGCTCAAAAGAACCTATCAGATTGAATAATGATGTCCTTTTCATAGGTCTATTTTTAATGATTTATAGAATTATAGAGCAACAACAGTGATATAATTCTCTATTAAATTTAATAGGATAGTTCAAATATTTCCAGAAGATGGATCTTTTTTTTTACTAATTTTTATAGGACATTTCCAATAGGAGGGTAAGTGGCTCCTGATAATGCCACAATATCAGCTGGGAGAGGTCGAGAGTAGAGGCACATCAAAGCTGGATTTTGCCTCCATTCATGTGGCTATTTGATTCCCTGATATCTCTTGAGTTGGGGACACTCAAATTATTTTCATCTGAAGGGCAGTGAGAGACTTAGCTCCTTCTAATTGATTTATTCATGGAGGAGGCAATATTGCCCTTGAAATTCATATAATCAGAGATAAATATTTTCTTTCCCTTTACTTGTACTGGTAGCCTAGCCATTATTTGATATTACTCTGTGACATTTTCTTTCACATTTCTTTCAAATAGTGTTATACACAGCATTACTTGTACAGCCTTCTAAGCATCTCACAGACCATATCATACTATCCCTTGAGAAAAACAGTAGTGACTTGAAAGGCATGTGATCTTGACTAGGCACAGAAGAGTTTGTGGTAGTTTTTGATTATTTCCCACTATGCAAGCATTGCCTTATTACTTTAGTTTCTCCCTTCCCCCTTTCCCCAATCACCCATATGGCAGTGCTAGCAAAACACATGTAAAAGTTAGATAATATGGAAATACCCCTAAAAGATAATACTAGTAATTCGATTTCATATGCAAACTATTAAACTATTAAATGAAAGCACAGATACCGCTCTATTGTGAAATCTAAAATACTGTGTTTTCTCATTTTAATTATACTGTGATTCATGTAGTTTAAAGTCTTTCTTTTGTTGTCTTTTCTGTTCTGCACAAAGTGGAGAATTATTTCTTAATGTGATCTAATCAGTCACTAAGTGAAATTGATAGAATGGCCCTTTTTCTGACATAGCTGAGCTCTTGATTTGTCCTTGTTGGTTTGTTTCAGTTGGAGATTTGCTATCTTCATCTGGAAGCTTCAAGGAAGATAAGAAGCAACAATGATGGAGGACAAGTCAGTGATACAGAGCAATCTGGATTAATTAAAACATTGAATGTATTTAGTACACTGGGTAAATTTAATGTGTTTTAATACAGCCACATGCAAGATCTTACATTTAGGAGCAAAGAACAGGGACTATACTTTAGTCTATGGGACTGTATCTTGGAAAGTATTGACACTGAAAAGGACTTAGGGGGCATTGTAGACCACCAGATCCGCATGAATTCCCAGTGTGGGGCAAGGACTAACATGAGCCTTGGATAGATAGATAGGGATATTGAACAGGAATAGAGAGGGGGTTTTCCCTCTGTTCTAGAATAATGGTGAGACCAATACTGCTGATTTCTAGTATCCACGCTTTAAAGTTTTATTGAAAAAATGGTTCAGATATTAGCTATAATATTATTCAGGAACAAGGAAACAAGACTTAAAATCAGATACTTGAAGACCAGAAATCCATTCAGCTTCTTTAAGAGTAGCTAAAATATGACTTGACTGTGGTTTTTAAGTATCCACGTAGGGAGAAGATATCTGACACAAAAAATGCCTTTAATCTAGCAAGTAAAGACATAAGACACAGTTAATGACATTAGAAGATAAATATAACTTTTTAAAGAATGGGTGTTGTTTATAACTAGAAAAAAATATAAAGAGAGATGACAAAATCATCATTATATGCAGAATTTAGATTGACTGGATGTCCTTCTAAAATACATGTTCTTGTTCCACCACAAGTTATTGAGCTCAGTACTGTTCACTTATGTACAGGGAAAAATAGTTCCTTGCATTGAAGAAGTTTCTGAGTAAAATTGAAATGACCTGTGTTACACAGGAGATCAGGCTAGATGATCATAGTAATCTTTCATGATGTCACAGGACTCATTCCGGGGAGCCTCTTCCTGGCTGCTCTGGAGATTAGCTCCTTCCATGTACAGTGCCCCCATCTGTCACTTGTTCGCATGCTCCGTGCCCTGCCTTTCTCATAACTTGAGGTACTCTCTCTTTGTGGCTTGGTCCTCCAGCCAGATCACTATGTGTTTTCCCCCTTCTAGGGGTATCAAAGTCCCACAGGATAAACCATCCTAGGCAGTCTTCAAATCCACTTCTCCCTTTGTGCTACTTCCCCAGTGGCTGGTAGGGGAACACGGGTTGACTCTCTACCTTGGGTTGCAGCTCAGGGACTCTCTAATCAGCAGACAAGGTCTGCAATGTCCCAATTTGCTGCCATTTCATGCTTCTCTTCCTACGCTGCCTCTCTCAGGCTTTTGTTCCACCACCATCATTCTGGGAAAACCCTTCATTCAGGGCCTGGATCCCCTGGGTTTCTACTCATCCCTTGCGGTTTCCTCTTTTCCCTTTCTAATGCCCAGAGAGCGACTGCAGACTTCCTTGCTATAGCTACTTTCTGCTCCCAACTTCCTGCCTTTAAACTAGTCCCACTTATTCCTTCTCAGGTAGGCTTCATCATCAAGTAGGGGTTTCTTAGCTAACTTAACTCCCCTGTCATGTGGCCTATCAGGTTCATTGGCCCCTTCTCCACCTCATTAACCCAGTCTGGGCTTGTGCGGTGAACACCCCATCACATATGGTTTTAAAATTTATGAATCTCTGAAATGCTAAAATATTGAACACATTTCTTCTCTTCCGTTTTGTTACATGTACTGTTAGCGTTTGGGTTTTATTCTCTTATTTACCATTGTTAGACTTAAAAAAAAAGTTGTGCACTGATTTCTACTAGTAAAATATTTCCAGTATTGTCCAAAGCTGAGGAGTCTTCCATTAGTCCAAACAGAGTGAGATGCTTCTTCTAGCTACTCTAAAAGCAACCTGCATCTTTTCTGTCTTCCTGCTAGTGATTAACTGTTTTCCATGATAATGCTGTATTTATGCACAACGTGCTTTTGCATTCAGGTTGGGGATTTTCGGGGAGGGGGGCCACTTAAATGGCTAACTTTTTTGTACTACCATCAGCATCACTCCATTGAAATCAATGCTGCTTTACCGATTTACATCAAGTGTGGATTTGGCCTCTAATGTGTTTTTTAGTAGCAGTAGTACATGGAAGCTAATTAGATGTACAGACACTAAATAAGGGGAAAAAAGGTTAAAAATCCATATCTAGTAACTGTTTTGGAAAGAGATGTGTTAAATAAATTACATACGCCTGCCATTCATTTCCTTAGGACCAGCTTTTACATATTTAAAACTATTTTATACTATTTGTTTCATAACTCTCTCACCTGCTTTTTGCTCTAATCCTTTTGAAATATAGCTCTCAATGGCATGTGCTAGATTTCAGCACAGGCCTTTTCTAATTTCTCTCAATAAATTCAATGTTTCCTTACCTGAAGTCCAACTTAAAAATACATGATTTAGCATGATTGAATTTGTCCAGCCATAATTCTTTACATTTTGTAATCTGGTAGGGCAGTGGGTCCCAACCTTGTTCCACCGCTTGTGCAGGGAAAGCCCCTGGCGGGCCGCACCGGTTTGTTTACCTGCCATGTCCGCAGGTTCAGCCGATCACAGCTTCCAGTGCCGTGGTTCGCTGCTCCAGCCCAATGGGAGCTGCTGGAAGTTGCACGGACCAAGAGACGTACTGGCCACTGCTTCCAGCAGCTCCCATTGGCCTGGAGCAGCGAACCGTGGCAACTGGGAGCTGCGATTGACTGAACCTGCAGATGCGGCAGATAAACAAACCTGCCCAGCCCGCTAGGGGCTTTCCCTGCACAAGCAGCGGAACAAGTTTGCGAATCACTGTTTTAGAGAAAAGAAATATACAAGACAGAGAACATTCAAATGTGTTTTTGGATTAAGTTGTACGTATATTGCCCACCCTATCATAGTTTCAAAAAATTAAACACAGATTTATCTTTAATATATGTTTATTTTACTGGAAAGATTTTACTAATGATAATGAATCTTGTCAGTTGTTGCTGTTCGAATTACAGCTGCACTATTCTTGACACAATAGTAAAGCTTATGTCATTTTTACAATATTAAAAACTATTTAATGGGTTTATGTCTACATAACAAAATATTGCTGTGGACTAGACAGTGTCCATATTAAGACATCATCCATAATCCTCAAGTTAAGCATCAGTTATACTTTTGGGTTATTATTTTCTAGCACTTGAAATTGTGCTAGGAACATCCCAGAAGACAAAAACAGACATGGCCCCTACCGCAAAGAGTTTATAACCAAAGGCCCCAGTCCCTCAAAGAGCAGACCCTCTGTCCATGTGGAGCCCTACTAAAGTAACTGGGGCTCTGCAAAAATGCAGGGGTCTGCATGCACGGAGCTCATTGAAGGATTTCAGCCAGTTTAGATGAGACTCAATGAGGATTGTTGATGAAGAGTAGGAAATAGCGGGGAAGAAGACTGAGATGTATAGTGATAGTAGCACATAATTGTTAAGTTTTGGTATGTGCATCCCAGGGTGGTTCAATTACCCTTTTTTATTTCTAAAAAAAAAAAGGAGGATAAAGTATAAGGAAGGGAAATTGCATGTCTGGGAGTGCTCAAGGAAATCTGATTTAGCATGCATATTGAATATTTTAAATTCTGTGGTATCCAGGTCCTTATGTGGATGATGGGTTTTTTTCCTACAGAAAAAAATCAAAATGAGTATATATATTTTTTGACTCAGTTATTGTAGGTGTAAGGGAAGAAATGAGTTTTCTGGAGGGATTTAAATGAGGAGAGAGTTGATGTTTGGATATCCAGTGTAAAGAATATGTTCCATGAATTATGTAGGGAGTTAAAAAAGGGGAAAGATCTAGAAGAAAGAAAAATGGGTATTCAGGCTGGTCTGAGTTCACTAGCCCAGTACAGAGAGCAATGGACAATGCAACAATTTTTTTCTTTCCTAAAACAGAATAATAGTTCCTCATGTTCCCTATCTACTGTCTGACAATTTACATCAAGGCAGGAGTCAAGCAAAAGGGGCCAGCAGTTCAAGAGTCTTTTACAAAGGGAAACATTAAAACCTGCAGCAGTTGCATTCACCATGGTATTTGCAGTATTTCCCATTCTAAGTATAGGGAATAAAGAGTAAAAGGGAAGGACTGCAGTGCAGTGAAAATCCATTTTTAATGACATCCAACCACTCACTGTGTGAGGAGACCCAGTCTTCTTTCAGACATCAAAACCTAGTAAGTATGTAGCAGGACTTAGGAGTCAGCATCAAGAAACAGATGTGCTAATATCATTTGACATTAACTTGGCTTATTTTGTATGTATTATAAAATTATTTGCAGATTTTCCTTGGCTAATTATTCCTCTTCTTTAGATAGAAGAACATGATGTAATTGATAAGAAGAATCTGTGGCAGGTCCAGGATCTCTGCAGTGGGAAAGAAACTTCTCAGGAGACCCAGGTTAAGCAACAATCTCTTCAGTATTTCAGGTTTATTCATTTATAGGCCCTTTTCACACCCCCCAAAATTCCTGAACATATCAGTTGCTTGCTACATTGCCAGGCTGTGGCTTGTATTCCTAAATATGATGCGGGGGGGAGAGGTGTACACAACACAATATAAACAAGACAGCTCTTCTGTCTTCAGAACTCCCTGATTTGGTTTTAAGGCAGAAACCCACTTTTCCTCACTAAAAGTAGCCTGGCCTCTTTTTGAAATGTTCTGAGTCTATGTAAGTTCATGGACCCGATCACTTCCCACCTAGGAGTGACTCCTTAAGAAAAATCCTGCTGAAATTTAAATCAAAACCAACTATCATAGCCCCACAAAGCAAGGCATTCTCCTAGGGATTGTACAGGGGTATTATGATAGGGCCCCACCCAAAGTTTCTGGAAGACCTGCTCACCCTATCACAAATGAAATACACACATCCTGTTCAGTGAGTACATGTGACATGTTGCTATCTGATACTGAATTATAGAATACTGCAAGAGCAGTCGTTGCACAGTTTGGCTCAATGCACTCTAGTAATCATGGTTACTGTCCGTGTATCCCTAATAATCATATACAAAAGCCATGTGTAAAGTTCAATTCACATTCAATTATTTTTAGCCTAACACAAGTCAAGCAAAACACACCTCCATTGCTACCACAAATACTATTTGCCACTGCACAAAAGATACAAAAGTAGGCAGTGGTGATGGTTTTATCACAGCATGCAATCTATGCTTTTCTTGTATTGATGTCAATACCCAACCCTGGCTAAAGCTTAACAGGAACTTTTGCATAACATACAGCTTAAAGGAGCTGTCAAGGTTCCTTCCCCACTCTGATCTCTAGGTTACAGATGTGGGGACCTGCATGAAAAATCCCCTAAGTTTATTCTTACCAGGTTAGGTTAAAAGCTTCCCCAAGGTACAAACTTTGCCTTTTCCTTGAACAGTATGCTGCCACCACCAAGTGTTTTAAACAAAGAACAGGGAAAGAGACCACTTGGAGATGTCTTCCCCCAAAATATCCCCCCAAACCCTACACCCCCTTTCCTGGGGAAGGCTTGATAATAACTCTCACCAATTGGTACAGGTGAACACAGACCCAAACCCTTGGCACTTGAGAACAATGAAAAAGCAAATCAGGTTCTTCAAAGAAGAATTGTAACTAAAGAAAAGGTAAAAGAATCACCTCTGTAAACTCAGGATGGTAAATACCTTACAGGGTAATCAGATTCAAAACAGAGAATGCCTCTAGGCAAAACCTTAAGTTACAAAAAGACACAAAAACAGGAATACACATTCCCTCCAGCACAGCTTATTTTACAAGCCATTAAACAAAAGAAAATCTAACATTTTCTAGCTAGATTACTTACTAACTTTACAGGAGTTGTAAGGCTTGCATTCCTGATCTGTTCCTGGTAAAAGCATCACACAGACAGCCCAAACCCTTTGTTCCCCCCATTCCAGATTTGAAAGTATCTTGTCTCCTCATTGGCCATTTTGGGTCAGGCGCCAGTGGGTTTACCTTAGTTTCTTAACCCTTTACAAGTGAAAGGATTGTGCTTCTGGCCAGGAGGAATTTTATAGCACTGTATACAGAAAGGTGATTACCCTTCCCTTTATATTTACAACAGGAGCTTCAAAGGATCATAATTTGGTCCATTTTAGAATCAATATATATTTCATGGTGGGTGAAATTCATGGAGTTTTCAGGTCTTGAAAATGTCTAAAAAACACTGAGTTAAACAAATATTAAGACTGTGTTACCCAATTTTCTTGTAAAAAATTTTCTTACTAAACAAACAACCATTTGCTTTTCTATGACCGGAAGCCTCTGCTATGTAATAGAGATAGAAGGGTGCATGTTTAAATGGGTGCATGTATCCTATATATAATAAATCTGGGCAACTAAGGGTGTTCCCATCTGATGAAACTTTGAGATTTTTAATGTTTTCCTGTTCAGCATCAGGATGATACAGAGGCCTTTTGACACCATTTGTGCTAAAACAAGAGCGAAATAGAATAGAATAACCAATAACCAACCATTTAATGAACTTACCTGGGATGTGGGAGAGCCAGATTCAAGTCCATCCTCTGCCTCATTTGGAGCACAAACTTGAAACAGTCTCTCCCACATCCCTAGCCATCACATTAATTGGCTGTTCTGGGACTAGTCTCTCAGTCTCTCCCAATGAAGCTGTTCCACTTTGTGTGAGTCATTAAATTATGCTTTAGGCTAGACAGACTAACTTTATAATGGTGGTTAGGGAATTCACCTGGGAGATGAGAAACTCAGGTTCAAGTCTGCTCTGAATCATACAGAGCAGGGACTTGATCCTGGCTCTCTCACATCCCTGGGGAGACAACCACTATGCAATTAGCTCCTGGGGTCTCTCTCTAACCTGAAATTCCATCCTGGAACTGGGAAATATTCCCAACTAAAGTTTCATCAAAATTGACCTGTAGCAGACCACGGACTCACCAGCGCAGCGTCTCCTGCTGGTTGTCCAGGGAATTAGCTCAACTCCAGCTTTGGAGTGTCCTCTGCTGGCCAGTGTCTCGCCTGCCTCAGGCCTTGTGTCCCTCTTGGACCGTGGTGCCCCTTTACCTCAGGGTTCTGCCCTAGCAGTACCCCCATACTTTGGGCCTCCCCACCCAGGGAACCCCCAACACTCTATCCCCACCTTGCCTCAGTGGCTACTAGTCATCATCTAGCCCCCTTCCACTGGGGCAGACTGCAGTCTGTAATGGCTGCTCATCATTGGCAAGGGGGTTGGACTGGCTGCCTCTGCCTAACCCTGGGCTACACCTCTGCAGTCCCCTTTCCACTTTAGGTCTTAACCAGCTCCTCTTCCCAGCTCCTCTTGCCCTTTTCCTCTGCTCTGCTCTGCTCTGCTTCAGGTAACTTGTGCCCAGGCAGCTAGCCCTTCCCACTCCAGGGCTAGGGTGAGATTCTTCATGTCTCCTGGCCCCACAGCCCTTTTATCCAGGTCAGCTGTGGCCTGATTAAGCCAGCCACACCTGGGGCCAACTACTTCACCAGCCTCCCTTATCTGCTCTTTATCCCTTTTACCTTGGAGTGGGGCAGCTGCCCCACTACATGACCCTTTTCTGCAAAAAGTTTCAGTTTTGGCAAAAAGGAATTTTCCAATGGGAAAAGAAAATGTAACTGAAAAATTCCCAACCAGCTCTCTCTGTATACATAGAGGGCCAAAATGAACTCATATTTAAATTAGTGTATATATGTAGTAATTACTTTTATAACTACTAATATTGCCCTGCCATAACCAGTACAGATAGAGGATTATGTTCTCACCAATGTAGAAACATTCACAAAGTTGGACAGCACCATCAGCCGGGACGGTGGAACAAGCCAGGACGTCCAGAACAAAATCAATAAAGCCAGGAACACATTCAGGAGCTTAAATACAGTCTGGAAATCATCAAAATACAACACCAAAACCAAACTCAAGATTTATCAGAGCTGCGTGCTTTCAACACTACTTTATAGTGCAGAATGTTGGGGAATGAGAAAGAATGACATGTCATTACATTACATGTCATACATACAACCTGCCTCAGAAAAATTCTCCATATCTTTTGGCCCAGAACAATCTCAAACCAAGATCTGTTGACACAGTGCAGTCAAGAGGATCTGAGCACCATCATTGCCAGGAGGCGTTGGAGATGGATTGGTCATGTGCTTCAGATGGAAACTGATTTCATCACCAGAGTAGCAATAAGACGGACACCTGACGGCAAGCGAAAATGAGGCTCCCTGAAAACAACATGGTGAAGAGCTGTGGAAGCTGAGCTGAAAACACCTGGGACACAGCTGGAGAACCAATGTAAGTCTTGCCAGAAACAGACAGGAGTGGAGGAGCTTCATCACTGCCCTAAACACAGAAGCATAATAGGAACATGATGATGGTGATGAATTTTTTATAGGGACATGACTGAGCAGACGTTGGACCACTGTGGGTGGGTGGTGTTCCCTAAAGTAGTTTTTGTTCTGTTTTCCCTCCATCATTTTGTCTCCCATTTTCAAATGGAATCAAAACTAAGTGGATTAGATCCTCCACTCTGCTATTATGGGTTTATGTAAAATTCTATAGAAGACACTGACACAAAGCCCTACACTTATGAAAAGTGAAGTGGGATTTTTGTAGGTCCATACAGAACAGACAAGACTCCAGTTTTAATGATCTCATCCAAAAATATCCTTGCACAGTAAAATAAATGGAGCCAATGTATCTCTTAAAGGTATTGAATCAAGGATTCAATTCACACAGGATAGGAATCTCTGATCCCAAGAAAGCAAGGTATTTTACACCTGCCTACACCATCTCTCAGACTTCGGTCATGATGACCATTCTAATCAATTTACATGAACTTTCTTTTCAAGAGTGGTGTCATCGTGTTTTTTTGCCAGGAGGAAAATCTGCAATGTCAAAACATTTTCTTTTAATACTAAGAGCTGCCAAATGTCTAGTGAACTGAAAGTAGTGTATGTGGAAGCAATAACTGCTGAATCATCAGTGGCTCATGCTCAGATCTGTCCTTTCTGTCTTTTATTTACCTGAAAATCTCAGATTACAAGGGGAATTCTGTTTGCTTCCAATGAGGCTTGAATTAAATGGATCTGAAAGCCAGACATCTTTTTTTTGGAAAACAAAAGTAAATATGAAGTGGTAATTAGGTCCTACTGATAAACGTTATGGTAGGGAAACCTTAAGCTAAGTACATGCTTTCTTTACATAAGAGATTGAAGGTAGGTTCAAGTCAACAGAATAATTATAAATAGCTTGTTCTAAAAAAACAGAATTTAATTGTTCACCACAGGTAAATTTATTTCAGTAAAACCTAAAATAATGGCCTAATTACTGCTATCACCCCTTTGGTGTACCTTTTTTGATACTGAAACAGAATCCTCTCAGACAGTCAGAGAATACAGCAATGCTGTACAGATATTTAATGTACAACGATCCAGTTTTTCCTCACATTATGCATTTCTCTGCATTCTGACTGTGGAGCTCTGATTTGCATAGTCAATTGATAATGAAAATCTTTGTGTTATATTTGGTGGATAATCATTATTAAAGCATGGATTCTCAATCGGGGGTGGGGGAGGGAGGAGTAGCTTATGATGGCCAAACAAGTGTTAAGAAGTCATGATCCTATTCCTCCCTCTCCATATTGCTCAATGGAAGGAAGTTCATGACTTGATGGGAAATGAATCCTGGTGTGGAAAAGGTTGAGATTCACTGTAGTAGACAATGAGGGATTTAGGTATGGACTGTATGATTATTTTTCAATATATACATCTCCTTACATTGATGGGCTACAGTAAATCTGGTTACAGTGTTCTGGGGAGGAACACTTCCTGTTCAGTATGGAGCCACAGCTTCTTGGTATAGTGGAATGCCAGCAAAGGGCCAGGGTAGGAACTGGATATCCACTGTTGTCCTTTCCCTACTTCTTCCTACGTCACATACTAAAGTGTTGTAACAAGGTATACAATTATCAGTAAAAGAGGTAAGGAAGTATTTTAAAATATGAAATTTAGGGTGACTGTTTTCCTTTAATGAAGGTGGCTGTCTTTACATCTTCCTGATGTACAATATCGGCTACTGAGTTATCAAGCTGCTTTTCATTTATGTTGTTAGATTCCTATGTTTTGATTTTATATAATCTCTGGCAATTATCAGTATGTTCCAAGCAGAGCAGTCAACTACTTCAGAAGGAAAATAACATATACTTCTTTGTGGGGGAAAACACATTTCTTCAGAGGCATAGTTTAATCTAGTGATGTATGTTTCAAATTGATAGACATTGTTTTATTACAGTGTGTGCTCTGTCCCTCTGGGCATGTCTACACTAGCAGAGTTACAGTGCCAGGAGTTAAGGTGCCATTCAGAAAGCGCTGAAGGGAAACCATTTTGTGTCCACACTGTCATCTGCCTGCGCAATAGCAGCGGTATTCGGAGCGGTACACTCTGGGCAGTTATCCCACAGAGCACCTCTTTCTCTTCTGTCGCTAAGAGTTGTGGGAAGGCGGAGTGGGTCATGGGGCATCCAGGGTCCTTCCCAGTGCCCTGTGATGCATTGCTTCATATCCCAGCAATAAGAACATAAGAAGGCCATACTGGGTCAGACCAAAGGTCTATTCAGCCCAGTATCCTGTCTACTGACAGTGGCCAATGCCAGGTGCCCCAGGGGGAGTGAACCTAACAGGTAATGATCAATTGACCTCTCTCCTGCCATCCATCTCTACCCCTCTGACAAACAGAGACTAGGGACACCATTCCTTACCCATCCTGGCTAATAGCCGTTAATGAACTTAACCTCCATGAATTTATCCAGTTCTCTTTTATAGTCCTAGCCTTCACAACCTCCTCAGGCAAGGAGTTCCACAGGTTGACTGTGCACTGTGTGAAAAAGAACTTCCTTTTATTTGTTTTAAACATGCTGGTGGTCCCTAGTTCTTATATTTTGAGAACAAGTAAATAACTTTTCCTTATTCACTTTCTCCATACCACTCATGATTTTCCCTGTGCTTCCATCCACATTTGGTGCCAGCTTTCAAAGGTTTGTGTATTGTGCACCCTGCCTCTTCAGGTTGCAGGAATGGATCCTGAACTGATGACCAATATGCTGCTCATGCTGACAAACATGTCACATGTGGCAGTGGAGTTATTCCTTAAACTACAAAGGCAAGAGGACACAACACGAGCTATGACCCGAGATTGCTTGTGGCATTCAGTGAGGTGCTGACCACAGTAGGATACCGCTTTTGGCTTGGGAAACAAGCACTGAGTGGTGGGATCATGTTGTCATGCATGTCTGGGATGACAAACAGTGGCTGCAAAACTTTTGGATGAGGAAAGCCATATTCATGGGACTGCGTGCTGAGCTCGCCCCAGCCCTGCGGCACAAGGACATGAGAATGAGAGCTGACCGGTCGGAGAAGTGGGTGGTGATTGCACTGTGGAAGCTGGCTACTCCAGACTGCTACCAATCAATCGCTAACCAGTTTGAAGTGGGAAAGTCGACCGTTGGTCTCATGTTGATGGAAGTGTGCAGGGCCATTAACCGCGTCCTGCTCTGAAAGACCGTGACTCTGGGCAACGCGTGTGACATTGTGGATGGCTTTGCAGAAATGGGCTTCCCTAACTGCAGAGGGGTGACAGATGGCACACATATTCCAATTCTGGCACCAGCCCACCTAACCACTGAGTACATTAATCACAAGGGGTATTTCTCAATGGTTTTCCAGGTGCTTGTGGATCAACGTGGGTGTTTTACAGACATTAATGCAGGCTGGAAAGGTGCATGACGCACGCATCTTTTGGAACACTGGCCTGTTCAGGAAGCTGCAAGCAAGAACTTTCTTCCCGGACCAGAAGATCACAGTAGGGGAAGTCAAAATGCCTATTGTGATCCTTGGAGACCCCACCTACCCCTTAATGCCGTGGCTTATGAAGCCATACACGGGACAACTTCACAGCAGCAAGGAGCAGTTCAATAACAGGCTGAGCAAGTGCAGAATGAGTATTGAGTGTGCTTTAGCTATTTAAAAGCCCGCTGTGCTGCCTTTGTGGGAAGCTAGACCTGGCATATCACAATGTTCCTATGCTTATAGCCGCATGCTATACACTCCATAACATTTGTGAAGGGAAGGGTGAAAGCTTCACTCAGGGCTGGACCACTGAGGATCTGTGCCTGGAGGCTGAGTTTGAACAGCCAGAAACCAGGGCTATTATAGGGGCACAGTGTGGGACCATAAGGATGAGGATGCTTTGAAGTTGAAAGCCACTCATATTTATCCACATGCTCAGGAGTGCAGTGTTTGTAATGCTAAAAGGTGGTTGGTGCACATGATGCAATATGTGGATTTAACATAATTGTATGTTGCTTTGCAGGGTTCTTTTTGCTTTCAATTAATAGAATAAAGATTGCTTTCAAACCAACACAATTTTTTTACTAAAAGACAACAACCAGAGGAGAGTCAAAAAACTCCCAAACCACCAGAAGTGAGGGGGATGGGGGAAGGGAAGGTCCCAAGAGGAGGAGGAGTCTCAGGACAGCTAAAGATTCATGTATATCCAGGGATCATATCCAACCTTCTCCTTGGACTACAATGTAGTGGGTAGTGTACTTTAGCAGGGCCAAACTGCAGAGGGATGTGTGTTGAATATAGTGGGTAGTGGGAGTCCACAGTGATGGAGGGAGGAGTGGAATGCTACGGATAGAGACTAGAGTGAGGAGATTGATAAGAGTGTGTTGGCAGTGTCTGTGGGGCGCATGGGAAAGATTTTTGTGACAGCGGCTGCAAGGGAGGGTGGGCGCGTAGCTGCTCAGTTTGAAGAGCTAGTATCACCTGGAGCGTGTCTGCTTGGCGCTCCATAATCTTTAAGAGACACTCCATGGCTTCATTCTGGCATGCTGTGTTCTCCTTTCGGTCCTTCTTCTCACTGTCCTGCCACTCCTTCAATTCCTGTTTCTCGGCGGTGGAGTGCATCATAACATCATGCAGAAAGTCCTCCTTGTTCTTCTTGACCACTTTCTAAATCTGTGCAGCCGTTCAGCTGCCGATAAAAAAGAGGGAGGCTGGGCTTACAAGGTAATCTCTGTGAAGTGTAAACACAACATTTTACAGAATCAGTATTGTTTGCAACAGAGAGAACACTGATTCAATGACTTAAAACAGCCAGTACTCACAAACCTGTCACTAACTGGCTGACCCCAGGCAAGCACACATGAGCCACAAGACCCCCAAAATGGTAGCTGCAAGAGCAGGGGAAATCACTCTTCCTGGAGCCTGCTGTACAATGGGCATGTGGCTCTTGGGGAGAGCCATCACTGTAGGGGAGGCCTGATAATCATTGCTGTCCCCACACTTTCCACAGGATGTGATCATTATGGAAGATATCTTGCTGCTGAGGGTGAGCAGGGAATCAAGGGAGGGTCTTCTCCAAGACTGAAGCTTCCACCCTGGCTCCTATGCAGCTTGCCTGTGTGCAGCGATGGTCCCCCCCAACCCGTGATGGCACAGTGGCTCAGGAAAGTTACCATTAATGGGACAAGAAACAAAGCAGCTCGGCCGAAGAACCTGCGGCAGCAGATTGCCCAGTATCTCCACAAGAGTTTCCTGGAGATCTCTGAAAGAGATTCCAGTGAAATGAGGTAATTAATCAACAACCTGTTCCGCTGCTCAGACTAGGCATATGGTGGGAGACAAGCCTGCTTTCTGCAACCCTCCTGCCCACAACAACTTTCTTCAGCGATTCCCAAAATCAGATTTACTTACAAGGGGCCTTCTCTCCTATTTCTGCTTCGCCAAGCTCCGACAGATGTGACTGGCTAGCCTCCTCCGGGGTAGAAAAGAGCTCCTGGCTGCATACATCTTTGACCTCTGAGTCATTCCCTGACTCTGGTTCCCCCTTCCCCTCCACATCCTCATCCAAGATTTCCTCCTCCTGGCTTGGTCCACTCTCGACTGGCATGCGAGCCACCAAAGTATCCAGAGTGGTCTTTGCAGTGGAGGTGGGGTCACTGCTCTTTGTAGAACTGGCAGCTCATGGGTGCAGCAGCGCAGCCGCAGTTTACCTCCTGCGCCTTGTGCTAGGCATTCCGCAGCTCCTTCACTTTGACCCCTGCACTGCAGTGTGTCCCGGTCATGGCCACTTTCTGTCATGCATAGTGAAATCTGTCCGTAGGTATCATAATTCCTACTGCCTGAGCGCAGTTGGAACTGGACAGCGTCCTCTCCCTGAATGCTGATGAGGTCCAGCAGCTCAGCATTGCTCCAAGCCAGGGATCACCTCGTGCATGAAGCATGCATGACCACCTGGAAAGATGTGCTGAGACCACTGCATGCATCACCAAGCAAACAGGAAGGGGATGTTCAAAATTCAAAAGGAATTTACAGGGTGTGGATGATGGTTGATCACTTGAGGACAGGGCACTAGAGTTCAATGATGATCAGAGAGGTGAGAACAGCCACTGTGGGACACCTTGTCAAGGTTCCTTCCCCACTCTGAACTCTAGGGTACAGATGTGGGGACCTGCATGAAAAACCCCCTAAGCTTATTTTTACCAGCTTAGGTTAAAACTTCCCCAAGATACAAACCTTTTGCCCTTGGACTTTATTGATGCCACCACCAAGTGTCTAACAAATATATAACAGGGAAAGAGCCCACTTGGAAACGTCTTTCCCCCACAAATCCCCCCAAGCCCTACATCCACTTTTCTGGGGAAGGCTTGATAAAAATCCTCAGCAATTTTCATAGGTGAACACAGACCCAAACCCTTGGATTTTAAGAAAAATGAAAAAGCAATCAGGTTCTTCAAAGAAGAATTTTAATTGAAGAAAAAGTAAAAGAATCACCTCTGTAAAATCAGGATAGTAAATACCTTACAGGATAATCAGATTCAAAACATAGAGAATCCCTCTAGGCAAAACCTTAAGTTACAAAAAGATTCAAAAACAGGAATCTACATTCCATTCAGCACAGCTTATTTTCTCAGCCATTTAAACAAAACAGAATCTAACGCATATCTAGCTAGATTACTTACTAAGTTCTAAGACTCCATTCCTTTTCTATTCCCGGCAAAAGCATCACACAGATAAAGAGAAACTTTGTCCCCCCCCCCCTCCAGCTTTGAAAGTATCTTGTCTCCTCATTGGTCATTTTGGTCAGGTGCCAGTGAGGTTATCCTAACTTCTTAACCCTTTACAGGTGAAAGGGGTTTTCCTCTGGCCAGGAGGGATTTTAAAGGTGTTTACCCTTCCCTTTATATTTATGACACACCTCCTGGAGGTGACGCAGAAAGCTCTATGCCTCTTGTCGAGGTGTTTTTTTTAAAGCGCTCCAACTGCACAGTTTCTGCACCCTAAGTGACTTGGCAGTGGGTATACTTCAGGGGTTACAGAACAGAAAGCTGCTTTACTGCACAGAAACTTGCCAGTGTAGACAGGGCCTCTGTCTCATGTGTGTGTCCATGTGTGTGTTGTTATAAAACAAAAGCATTTTCAATATTTTTCCCCTTTGCAAAGCAAGAGCTGCCTATTTATAAAACATGAGCCATAGAGCTTAAATGCCTCACAGAAAATCATCACCTTGAGGAGAGCAAACTGTCCAACTATTACTTTGGCAAAATTAAATGTCGTGACTAATGCTGGCAATTATCCTCCTTTATTAATAACTATAAAGGGCCTATTTGTTTCCATGTTGGTGCTTACTAAATTGATCTCAGTTATAGTGAATGTCGAAGTGTGGATTTATTAGTGTCTCTTTCAATATTAAAGGAGTACGTGTGGCACCTTAGAGACTAACAAATTTATTAGAGCATAAGCTTTCGTGAGCTACAGCTCACTTCATCGGATGCATTTGGTGGAAAAAGCAGAGGAGAGATTTATATACACACACACACAGAGAACATGAAACAATGGGTTTATCATACACACTTTCATGTTTCATGTTCTCTGTGTGTGTGTGTATATAAATCTCTCCTCTGCTTTTTCCACCAAATGCATCCGATGAAGTGAGCTGTAGCTCACGAAAGCTTATGCTCTAATAAATTTGTTAGTCTCTAAGGTGCCACACGTACTCCTTTTCTTTTTGCGAATACAGACTAACACGGCTGCTACTCTGAAACCTCTTTCAATATTGGAGCATAAGAGACCAGGAACAGCAGGGCTAGTTCTGCCAGAGAAAAGTTAAATGGAGTCTTTACACAAGTGTACATTTATGATAGTAAATTGACATGAAGAAGGGGTTGCAGTTAGGACTATTCGGAGTGTGGTCACAGTGATAAAAGGGTCCCAGGCAAAACATCACTGGTACAAGGCCATCTCTTTAATGCCTGATTCAACTGAAACTACTTGAAGATTAAACTGAAGGACACCACACAAGAAACATCACAATGTAGCTGTTTAATGTTTTATAAACTGAGAGTTGCATAAATTGAATCAGAGCCATGTAAAAGGGACAGATCAACACTAACAGTGCAGATGCAGTCAAGCCTTTTATTTAGCTCTAACATTAGATGTTGTCAAGCAAATCTGCTCCTTTCATTTAAAATGCAAATTTCAACAGAAGGCACCATATTAATACTAAATTAATGAAGAAGATGTTAGTAAGTTTATTTCTTTATTTATTTGCTGGTGGCACAAGTACTTGTGTGATCTGCTAGAGCTAAGTACCAGGACAGTCACCTTTTCCTTTGAGAAGATTTAATTACCATAATTATCATTCATTTAGCACTGATTAACATGTCTCAAAAGGAATGTTTCAAGGTAACATGCTAAAGGTCCAGGCTGTATATGCAAATTAAACAGATGTGATTAGGTGTCTTGTGAAGTTTGCTGCTTATCACAATAATTAAGATGCCTTCCTGAAAGGCAAACTAAACCAACAATAGATTTGAGTCTGAACTGATAGAACAAGTTGTAAGTCTTCCTCCAATAAAAACTTGTACTATTAGCTCAAAGCATAAGAGAGTTAGCATGTAAGTCCAACTGCAACCATAGACTTTACTTTTAACACAATCATCCATACATTCCTATATCAGGCTGTCCATTTTTATTTGTAGTACAGTGGTGCCCAAAGCCCTAGCTGAGATGCAGGCCCCTTTGTACTAGGCACTGTGAAACACATAAAGATAAACAATCCCTCCCCAAAAGAAATAGATGAACAGCATTATCATCTCTATTTTACAGATGAGGAAATGAGGCACAGAGAGATTCAGAGACTTGCTGAAGATCACACACACACAAACACACACACGCACAGAGTTTATGATATAGTAAGCAATTGAACCCAGGTCTCCCAAGTCCCAGCCCCACGCTTTGGCCACAAGACCATCCTTCTACTCAAGTCCAATAAGAATGGTATTGCATTTAAAACAACTCTTATGCTACAAAATAGACATATTTCCAATACAAACAGGCTGGCATATCCATGCATGATGCACAGAATCTGCCTTCCCATTCTCACATGCAAATATTTTCCACAGAGGCAAAAAAGAGAAGGAACTCATAACAATCAAAATATATCTGTTGTAATCAGTATGCTAGAGTAGGCTACCTAATCACTTGGCAGTTGGGGCCATATTTTCAAAGATGCAGATGGACACCTAGTGAAATTTTCAAAATAGCCTAGGCACCTAACTCCCATTGATGGACATTTTTATATTGATATCAATGGGAATTAGGTACCTAACCTTATTGAAAATCCCACAAGGTGCCCATCTGCGTCTTTAAGTGCCTACATGCATTTGAAAATTTGGCTCCTGTGTCCTGCTCCCATTCAAGTTATTAACAAAAGTCCCATTGACAATAATGGTGCAGGATCAGACTCTTGCCAAAATGCATCTTGAAATAGTATCAGTTTTTATGTCTTAGTAGGAACTCAAGCCACCATGTCCTGATTTGCATAGGAACTGAGCACCAACAACTCCATCTGAAGTCAACAGAAGCAACAGATGCTCAGAAGCTCTGAATATTGTAATGGTTATATTGTACTGGCAGAAATAATTGTGCACCAAACACAGCCAAAACTCAAGTGAATCTCTTCCATCTTTGGAATTGTTAGGTCAATAGACAACTCAACATCATCTGGAA
This sequence comes from Dermochelys coriacea, assembly GCF_009764565.3. NCBI lineage: Eukaryota > Metazoa > Chordata > Testudines > Dermochelyidae > Dermochelys > Dermochelys coriacea. The sequence continues at coordinate 144,963,971 of NC_050068.2, forward strand.
TGGGATATCACTTTCCCACTGCTGGAATACTATCTATATTGGGGTGACACTAGACTGCACTCTATACTTCAAGGCACACATGGAGAAGACAAAAGGCAAAGTTAGCATCCAGAACACAACACTGAGGAAGCTTGCAAATTCAAAATAGGTAACTAACCCAGAAACACTAAGAGCTGCCACTTGAACTTTGCTATTCAACAGCCAAATATGCATGTCTGGTGTGGGAAAGATCATTTTGCTCAAGGAAGCTGGACCCTGTGCTAAGTTACTGCTGCTCCTACATCACAAAATGTCTAAAACCAACAAAAATGAACAACCTTCACATGTTTGCTGGAATTGCTCCACCAGATATTAGGAGACCATCCAAGGAGACCAGTCATAAGCAAAATGGAATGGTTATAACAGGTCAAAGATACCATACATCCACACCAAGCTGTTAGTCAACTGCAGATGAACCTTTTAAAAATTACCCATGTATACATGACTGGAAATGTGATGCACACAGCTCAAACTACTCAACAAGGATGTCAAAATGCACGTAGATGTCTGAATGCCTTCCTGCAGGCATGGAGAAGGATTGGTATACTTGGAGATATTTAAATTGCCTCCACACAAGACTTGGCATGTCAAAAGTCAATATGCAGAAGTGTGACTTTTCCAATGACCCAGACACATATGACTGTGGTGAAACAGAAATCCTGGTCTGCTGGTTTCTGGAGGAACTGTACACTGTGTAAGATTTCTCCACTGCTACAGATGAGGCCATATCATGCGCCCAACACTGGAAAAACCTATGATTGTGGTGAAAGGGCACCAGAAGAAGAAGAAGATCTGAAAATCACCTCCCAGATGGATTTCATTATTGAGGAGTGATAGAAGAATGTAGCTGGTGTTAAATGAGTAACAAAAGAGTTTGTGAATGAGTTATGAGTCAGTGAAAGTACATCTTTCTTCTGTTCCAAAGAGAAAAAGAGAGAGTTCTGAGCTCTTAAAAACTAAGCACAATTAGGGTGAAATCATGGTCCCAATGAAGTCAACAGGATTTTTGCCACTTGTAGATTCTAAGGCCAGAAGGGACCATTGTGATCATCTAGTCTGACCTTCTGCATAACACAGACCATAGAACCTTCCCACAATAATTCCTAGAGCATATCTTTTAGGCAAAAATATTAATGTAAATGTCATTGATGGAGAATCCACCATGACCCTTGGTTAATTGTTCCAATGGCTAATTATCCTCACTGTTAAAATTTACACCTTATTTCAAATTTGAATTTATCTAGCTTCAACTTCCAGCAATTGGATTGGGCTTTGCTTTTCTCTGCTTGTAGAGATTGTAGAGCCCACCATTAAATATTGGTTACCCATGTAGGTACTTATAGACTATAATACCTTTAATTTTCTCTTTGATAAACTAAATAGATTAAACTCCTTGAGTCTATCACAATAATGCATGTTTTCTAATCTTTTAATCATTCTCATGGCTCTTCTCTGAACCATCTCCAATTTGTCAACATGTTTCTTGAACTGTGGGTACCAGACCAGGACTCAGCATTCAAGCAGCAGTCATACTAATGTAACATGAAATTTTGCTTTTAGCTGCTCTGAAAAACCTTGCAGCACCTGGATGGAGATTGCAGAGAAAAACTGAAAATGGGGTTTAAACATCATAAAATTGACCTCTCCCAATTGGCATAATAATGGTGGTGACAGTATCATAATGCTTTGGCTTGCATAAAACAGTGGTTAGTTTTAGGATTAAGGCTTTAGATAAACAGGACTTAATGATAGTTTAGATTCAGAAATCCAAAATGGCAGTCACAGTGATTCTCTACGAAGGACAAAGGGTTAGATAGAGTTCAATTGGGAATGACTTAGTATGTCTCCCAAGACCTGGAGGGAAAGATCTATGGTAATGATGACCTCAAGGGGAAGATTTATGCAGGAAGGGGAGGATCTAGGCAGGATGAGAGTCTATGCTAATAACTGGAAGCTGATTGGCTGAGCCGGTCTAACTGAGTGGAGAAAACCTATGCTAATGAGCTGGTCTTGAAAGAGCAATCAGTATATAAGGCTGACAACCAGCAGGTTTAAGTGTGTGTGGATGTGTTTGATATCTGAGCTGCAGAAGATAAAGCTGAAGAAAAGCAGAAGATTCTGGAAGCAGCTGTCTGAGGAAAGGACACCAGAAGCTTCTGAGCTGCAAGGAGCTTCCAGAGACAGCAGCTTTTGGACACAGTGACAAAGGAAGCCTTTGAGAAAATGGACCAAGGTAGCTACCACAGCAGCCCCAGCAGCAGGATCTGAGGCAGCAATAGTGGTGAGCCCAACAATATCAGGACCAGCTTCTTTTTAGACTGAACAGAAGGACCAAAAAGATGGAATAGAGGGATTGCAGAAGGAGTGTAAGTTTGAATTTTTGTCTAATTTTAAGGAATGAATGGGTGTTTCTGTCAATGAAGTTGGACACCTGTGTGTGTGTGAGACCCACCACATACCTCCTGTGACTGTTTGGCCCATGCTCACAGGATGATAGTGTTAAGTAGACTGTTTTTCTTTTATTGTAATGCTCTTTTCTATGTATGTACAAAGGCTTGCTTTATTGCATTGTAACAAGCATAGAACTGCTTTATAATATCAAGTTAACATTGTGACAGCCATATGATCTGTATTTGTTTTACTAAGCTGCTTTAATGTCTGATCTCTAAGTGTAATGTAATTGTGCCTTACTACATATTATATACTGCAATGCTTTCTTGCTTTATTAAATGTATTGTCACTGCATATTTCCTTTAAATAAATAATAATTTGTTTTCAAAGAAATTACTGCTTGAATGTCAGTCCTATGAGTGGAGGGCTGTATCTGTGTCCTTCCCAGGGTTAGAAGGATTAGCTTGCTCTGGGGAGCCCCTTGTAGTTGGAGATAAACCCCTGGTAATACCCTGGCAATTCCTCTAGAGGGGGCCACCACCTTTCTCTCCATTTGGGCAGAGTAAATTGAGGATCAACTTATGGTTACAGGTAAGCCAATATTGGAGTGCCATAGGTCCAAACTGTGGGGTAATACCAGTGCCAATATAGAGGTCAAATAACTACTCTACTCCTACTTGAGACTCCCCTTTTTATGTATACCAGAATTGCATTAGCTCTTTGGCCACAGTATCACACTGGAAGCTCATGTTCAACTAATTATCTGCCATGAACCCCAAATCTTTTTCAGTCACTACTTCCCAAGATAGAGTTTCCCAAAGTGTAAATATGGCCTACATTCCATCTTGACTTTAGCAAAGCTTTTGATACCGTCTCACATGACCTTCTCAGAAACTAGGGAAATGCAACCTAGAAACCTAGATGGAGCTTCTCTAAGCTTGGTGCATAACTGGTTGGAAAATCATTCCCAGAGAGTACTTATCAGTGGTTCACAGTCATGCTGGAGGGGTATAACACTTGGGGTCCCGCAGGGATCAGTTCTGGGTCTGATTCTGTTCAATATATTCATCCATGATTTAGATAATGGGATAGAGAGTATATTTATAAAGTTTGAAGATGATACCAAGATGGGAGGGTTGCAAGTGCTTTGGAGGATAGGATTATAATTCAAAATGATCTGTACAAGCTGGAGAAATGGTCTGAAGTACATATTATGAAATTCAATAAGGACAAATGCAAAGTACTCCAAGTAGGAAGGAACAATCAGTTGCACACATACAAAATGGGAAATGACTGCGTAGGAAGGAGTACTGCAGAAAGGGATCTGGAGGTCATAGTGGATGAAAACTTAAATATGAGTCAACATCTCATTGCAAACACCATTGCAAAAAAGCAAACATAATTCTGGGATATATTAACAGGAGTGTTGTAAGCAAGACACGAGAAGTAATTCTTCCACTCTACTCCGCACTGATTAGGCCTCAACTGGAGTATTGAGACCAGTTCTAGGCGCCACGTTTCAGGAAAGATGTGGACAAATTGGAGAAAGTCCACAGAAGAGCAACAAAAATTATTAAAGGTTTAGAAAACATGACCTCTGAGGGAAGATTGAAAAAATTGGGTTTGGTTAGTCTGAAAAAGAGAAGACTGAGAGGGGACATGCTGACAGTTTTCAAGTACATAAAATGTTGTTACAAGGAAGAGAGAGAAGAATTGTTCTTCTTAACCTCTGAGAATAGGACAAGAAGCAATGGGCTTAAATTACAGCAAGGGAGGTTTAGACTGGACATCAGGAAAACTTCCTAACTGTCAGGGTGATTAAGCACGGGAATACATTGCCTAGGAAGGTTATGGAATATCCATCATTTGAGATTTTTAAGAATAGGTTAGACAAACACCTGCGAGGGATGATTTAAATAATACTTAATCCTGCCGTGAGTACAGGGTACTGCACTAGATGACCTCTCGAGGTCCCTTACAGTTCTATGATTCTTTGTTCCTAAGTGTATATATTTACATGTAGCCATATTAAAATGTATACTGTTTGCTTGTGACCAGTTTTCCAAACGATCCAGACCACGTTGTATCAGTGACCATTTCTCTTAGTTATTTACCACTCCCCACAATGTTTGTGTCATCTGCAAACTTTATCAGTTTTAGATTTTATGGTTTCTTCTAGATCATTGATAAAATGTTAAATAGTGTAGGGCCAAGAACCAGTCCTTGTGGGGCCACACTGGAATCAAACCACTTTGATGATTCCACATTTACAGTTACAGGTATAGACCTATTAGTTAGCCAGTATTTAATTTATTTAATATGTGCCATGTTCATTTTATATCATTCTAGTTTTTTAATCACAATGTCATATGATACTAAGTCAAACACCTTACAGATGTCTAAGTATATTATATCAACACCATTACCTTTGTCAACCAAACTTGTAAGCTCATAAAGATATCAAGTTAGTTTGACAGGATCTATTTTCTAAAAAAATTATTTGTATTAATTACATTACTGTCCTTAAGATCTTTATTAATCAAGTGCCTATCAGTCACTCCATTATCTTGCCCAGGAGCAATGTCTGACAATCAGGCTGATAGGTCTCTGATTACCCAGGTCATCTTGTTTATACTTTTTAAAAAACTGGCACAACATTAGCTTTCTTCCAGTAATTGGGAACTTCCCTTGTGCTCCAAATATTATTGAAAATCAACATTAACTGTCTAGCAAGCTCTTTTAAACTCCTGAATGCAAGTTATCTGGACCTGGTAATTAACAAAAAAATCTACTTTTAGTAGCTACTGTGTAATGGAAAGAGTGTTATCATTGACTTATGATGAGACTGTAGAATCTGTTTATTCCCCAAATAGAGAACAGAATCATCTGTTACACACTACTGCCTTTTCTGCACTATTATTGATAATTCTATCATTTGCATCTAGAAATGGACCTATACCATTGTGAAGTTTCTCTTTGTTCTTGATATATTTAAAAAGCTCATTCTTATTGTCCTTACTTCTTCTTGCCATAGCTTTCTCCTTGTGTCCCTTGGGTTCCTTATGTATTAATTATATTATTATTTTATTATGTACAGCTCCCTTTACTTCCCCTCTACACTGGGTTGGTTTTTTAAGCAGAACAGCCCTCATCTTTAACTGTGGGATTTTGGCTTTTTTAACATCTACTAAGTTATTCTTAAATAAACCTCAGTTATCACTCACAGTTTTCTGATTATTTTTTCCTCCCAGCTGATTTGGCTCTTAATTGTTTTTGGCTTTCTAAAATTAGCCCTGTAGACATATATATATATATATATATATATATATATATATATATATATTACTGGTGTGGACTTTATTCCACTTGAACATTATAAATGTGACCAAGTCACAATCAATTGTACCTAAGCTACCATTATTTTTTTACTTCTGTGATTAATTCCTGTTTATTCATTAGGCCAAAGTCTAATATTAAACTCCTCCATGTTGGCTGAAACTGTGACTTGCACTCTATATGATTTTATAAAAATATGCTAATGAGTGTGAATGTAATGTAACTGGAATGTGCTTCATGCAAAAGGTCTCTTGCAAGGTATCATTACAAAGCTTATAACCTACTCAGTGTGGTCATCCTAATTGTATGAATGCATCACTCTTGTATCTGAAACTAGAAATATGAAATATAACTCTGAGGGCCTATTGTAGTTATGCAAAGTGTGAGCCATTAATAGTGGTTTGGAATCTTAATGGCTCCCACTAACTAGGAGAGTTACCTGTAGATGGTTCTGTTTTACTTGTAAGTCTTCCTGTATACCTGTGGGCTGGCAAGTGGGTAATGAAGTCTTACAGTGACATGTGATCATGTCCCCTTAACTGGAAACCATCTTTAACCTGGTGCGTCTCCATTGAGAAGGACGGGTGGGAACCCAGAGGGACAAAGGATTCCCACCTTATGCAAAAGATATATAAGTGGGTGGAACAGAACAAAGAGCGTGACCATCATGAGAAATCCCCTAGTTACCACCTGAGCTGGAACAAAGGCTGTACCGGGGAATGGATTGTGCCCGGACTAGGAAGGCATCCAGTCTGTGAAAGAAACTTATTGAAACATCTCTGAAGGTGAGATTTTATCTGTATTCAGCTTTATTACAGTGCTAGTCTTAGACTTGTGTGTTTTATTTTATTTTGCTTGGTATTTCACTTTGTTCTGTCTGCCCTTACTTGGAACCACTTAAATCCTACTTTCTGTATTTAATAAAATCACTTTTTACTTATCAATTAACCCAGAGTATGTATTAATACCTGGGGGGGAGGGGGGCAAACAGCTGTGCATATCTCTTTATCAGTGTTATAGAGGGTGAACAATTTATGAGTTTACCCTGTATAAGTTTTATACAGGGTAAAACGGATTTATTTGGGGTTTGAACCTCATTGGGAGTTGAGCATCAGAGTGTTAAAGACAGGAACACTTCTTAAGTTGTTTTCAGTTATATCTGCAGCTTTCGGGGATGTGGTTCAGACGCTGGGTCTGTGTTGGAGCACCCTGGCAAAACAGGGTGCTGGAGTCCCAAGCTAGCAGGGAAAGCAGAGGCAGAAGTAGTCTTGGCACATCAGTTGGCAGCTCCAAGGGGTTTCTGTGATCCAACACTTTAGGTTTGGAAATTGTCATCTGTTAACTTTAGAAACTCCAAGGATGTTTTAATACTGGCAGCATGAGACCTCTACCATGTGCTACTCAAATTGAAGTCCCCCATGATCACACAGCATTTTTCCCTACACATTGTAGAAAGGTGCATCAGGAAGCAGACATCCTGTTCCGCAGTGTTATTTGGTAGTCTGTAGCAGACACCAATTAGTACCCCATCTTGTGCTTTACCTGCTGGGACATTGATCCATAAGCATTTATGATCATTTTCTTCCAAGTTGTCAGTGACATGGAAACAGGTAATGCCATTTTTTACATATCTTGCCACTACCCCTCTCCTTTTGCCCACTTGATCCTTCCTAAATAGGTTATAACCATTGATTTTAACATTCCAATTGTGTGAATCATTCCACCAGGTTTAAGTTATGGACACTATATTGAATTTATATTCATAAATGAGCAATTCCCATTCCTAATTGGTTTCAGTGGAATCAGGATCCCATTCCCAGTTTTTAAATAGCTGAGTGTCTTTAGCTTTTTTTATAACTGGGATATATTAATAAAAGTAGAATAATTTTCACTGAACATTGGTTTCTGTCTGTTCTAGATAGAAATTAGAGTGATGAAGTCAAGACAAATTTATGGTAGAAAAATAAACCAAAAATTGGTATACTTCTACAGACTTTGAAGTGTTTTGAATGTATTTTTAATATTTACAAAATCTCAACAATCAACACGAATTTATATTCTGATGCTGCAAAAATCTGAAATAAGTTACTCGTGTGCATTGTGGGATCAGAGTTTGCACAAGCAACTTAGGCTAGTTACAACTGTAAACAAAATGAAAAATATAAATTGATGTTTGCCACTACTATCAGTGATAAAATAATGAGCACTTCAATTACCTGCTATTATTAATCCCACAGGTTAGAGCAATGGAGTTGTTATCATGATGAATACACATTATCATCATCTCGAAAACTATTCAGATAATAGAAAGATTGACTTTAATCGAATCAGTGAACACATGGAAAAAATACAAACTGTTTCATAACATTCAGTTATTTGACTGCTTTGTTCCCAGATGGTGTTCAGACGCCTGGGTCCTATATCCTTTCCAAGATGTAAAATGAAAACAACAAACATCTAGAAAAATGTTGTTTTTATCTACAGAAAACTGGTGTCAGGAGTTTTAAATGAATAAAAATCTATTTTTCAAGCCACTAACCTTTCCTCTCACTATCCTACATTCTGAAATCACAAAAATATTACAGGTTTCAGAGTAGCAGCCGTGTTAGTCTGTATTCGCAAAAAGAAAAGGAGTATTTGTGGCACCTTAGAGACTAACAAATTTATTAGAGCATAAGCTTTCGTGAGCTACAGCTCACTTCATCGGATGCATTTGGTGGAAAAAACAGAGGGGAGATTTATATACACACACAGAGAACATGAAACAATGGGTTTATCAGACACACTGTAAGGAGAGTGATCACTTAAGATAAGCCATCACCAGCCTGGGGGGGCGGGGAGAAGGAGGAAAACCTTTCATGGTGACAAGCAAGGTAGGCTATTTCCAGCAGTTAACAAGAATATCTGAGGAACAGTGGGGGGTGGGGTGGGGGGGGAAAGAAATAACATGGGGAAATATTTTTACTTTGTGTAATGACTCATCCATTCCCAGTCTCTATTCAAGCCTAAATTAATTGTATCCAGTTTGCAAATTAATTCCAATTCAGCAGTCTCTCGTTGGAGTCTGTTTTTGAAGCTTTTTTGTTGAAGGATAGCCACTCTTAGGTCTGTAATCGAGTGACCAGAGAGATTGAAGTGTTCTCCAACTGGTTTAAATATTACATATTTTTCAGAGAAAGCTATTACACAATATTTTTTCAGTTTCTCCCAGTTTATGAGACTTAATGCTTGGCATCCTATCTTGGACACTGGTTATTGCAAATAAAGAGGAAAAATCCCATGACAGTTATTCATTAGTTCATACATGAGGAAACTGGGGACTGGGTGGCTTGGAGGACTCAGCAGAAAACAAAGCAGTTTATCTCTAGTTCACTGGTTTGAGTTTGTTCCAGGCCAAGAATATCATTGCTGCCTATGGGTGATTCAGTGACTAATATAAAACTCAGATGTTAGTCACCTTTATAACTGGAAGTGGACTATTACCCAGGGGAAAAAAATACAATAGATATGGATTGAAACACTTATGGTAATATTGTCAGTGACCAAAGGTTAAAGTTGACATGGAGAAGTATATCAATTTGGGGAAACTTGCACCATGAATGCCCTCTCGTACTTATTTTGTGAGGGGAAAATAAGGTTTTCAGTGCATAAAACTGGCACCTTTCATTACATTTGGTTTGCTTCTATGCACCAGGAACAGAATTAGCAGCAAACTGGATGTTAGAGAAGGAGCAGAAATACTGTGCGGGGAAAAAATTCACATCAAAAATTTTTGTTTGTGATACTGCAATGAAGCGGCTGCTTTGCATACAAGGGATATCCATCCCGTGGTCCTCATTTATAGTCCCTGAGGTTCTAAACCCTGGTCCTCAAGGAGAGAATCCATATAGGTTTATGAATTAAAAATATTTCCATGAGCCAAACTCAGAAGTATCTGAATCTGCATTCTTATTAGAGGGGATGCAGACAGTGGCACTACCCTCCCCGATTGTCTCCCACTGCTCCCTTTTATAGTCCAGTAACTGCTCTCATATGAGCTTGAAATGTTCTGAGCAGCTGGTCTCCCTTCTCTGCTGCAGCTACTAAGCAACTCCCCCATAGGTTGCCTGTTATACTGCAAGGGAAGGATAGTGCTGGCTGCCCCATGGCCTGCTTCCCTAACAGTCAGTGGAAGCCTCATGGACAGCAGGATATGAGCTATACAGACTCTTTCTGACCCCAGAGAGCATGCTTAGCCCATGGAGTTATCCTGAGACACCTAGATAGAGTGGAAAATAAAGGAAGCTGAGAACCAACAACCTGTTACATCTCCCTGATTCTCTGCCCCAATATGTATTACAGCAGCCTAGGTGCTGCTTTAACTTGTGCCAGCAGGCTGTAGTTTCCAAGAGACATTGTACCAGCTTTGACAGGCAGAGAATGATGTACACCTGCCATTTGCTTCCCCTGTCCTCAACATGCCCCTTCACAGCTGAGGATGCAGGGAGGTATGTATATGAAATAATATACAGTTATTCTGTACCCTTTGTGGTTTTCCACCATACCAGGAGAATTCACTGCAAAACTTGCGAGTGGTTTCTAATTCCTTTGTGTTTGCTGGGTGGTACAAATGGAATGGATATGGACAAAGAATTTGCCAGAGTCATGCCTTTTGGGCACCTTGAAATAATATGTATGGCCTTCAGGCTGGCATTTTTTTTTGTATGTACTACTGCACTGATGGATGGAGTCAAATCCATCAGAAGCTTTGTATCACTAACAAATACAGTTGTACACTGATGGATGGAATCAAATCTGTCAGAGGCTTTATACCTCTAACAACAAATAAAGATGCTCCTTTAATAAATGGAAAGATCATGTACGGGTGGACTAGAAGGAGCTGGATTTTATTCCCACTCAAGGTCCATAGTCAAGTTCTTTGATGACCCTAGATTTCTTACCAATTTTACTATTTGAGCTTAATAAATTACAAACACAGCACAAGGAAATAGGGCATTAGCAAGTTACAGAGCAAAAACACAGGGATATGTAGAAGTGGAATGTCAGGCTGCCCTTCATGAAGGAAATGTGCTAGTGAAGTCTGTTTCAGATGATATCGATAACTCATGCCATTGCTTTTCTAGTATACAGTTGCCATAAATTTATTCGGATTTTGAAGGGTGAAATTTTCAGTGCACTGTAGTAACTAACACTCCAAAATTATAAGTTGTTATTATTTATCAATTGCCAGGGCATCAGTGCTTTTTAGAAGAGAGAGAATGGAGGTATAGAGAATAAACTCATGGTCTAATGACTAGATATCTTCAATTGTCAGATGCAACTCACACTTGCTGCAGCCTCCTGCATGAGCATACCGCTGGTGCTCCTAAAGAGCCTTCCACTTTTTTACAGGTCTGTAGATACATTAATGAATTAAAAACCCATACTAAATTATTATCAAACATTATTATTATTTGATGTGCCAGATGTAGTAACAATATTGGGAAATTGATGGAATCTAATATTATCATTCAAATGTGTATAAAAGGAAAGTAAAACCATAAGAGGTACAGCTTTGGGAAAAATATTGAAAGACTTTAATGACTGGGTTTACCTCTCGGGCAATCCAGTTAGTAAAGAAAGAGTTGTATTCATATTGATTTCTTTTAGTTTCAGTGATAAAGTGAAGAAGTAAGGCTAACATTTGCAATCAAGCACTCGTATGCTATCAAGTTAGTGAAATACACCTGTGCAGAACAAGGAAGAAAATAAAAAAACCAAACCCAAACAGTGTGTTTATAAGGACACTTGACCATAAAGAGGAACAATCAGAAATGTAATAAATTGTTTGGTTAATAATCCACAGACTCAGCTCAGCCACACATACCACTGTCCCATTGTTGTTACTGAAACAAAGAGAACAGAAATGGAAGATTCATACAGCTGTTCTGGCCCACTGGAGAATAGTTCTTGAAATCATAGAACATTAGGGTTGGAAGAGACCTCAGGAGGTCATCTAGTCCAACCCCCTGCACAAAGCAGGACCAATCCCAACTAAATCATCCCAGCCAGGGCTTTGTCAAGCTGGGATTTAAAAACTTTTAAGGATGGAGATTTCACCACTTCCCTAGGTAACCCATTCCAGTGCTTCACGACCCTCCTAGTGAAATACTGTTTCCAATATCCAACCTAGACTTCCCCTACTGCAATTTGAGACCATTGTTCCTTGTTCTGTCATCTGCCACCACTGAGAACAACCTAGCTCCATCCCCTTTGGAACCCCACTTCAGGTAGCTGAAGGCTGTTATCAAATCCCCCCTCACTCTTCTCTTCTGCAGACTAAACAAGCCCAGTTCCCTCACCCTCTCCTCATAAGTCATGTGCCCCAGCCCCTTGATAATTTTCATTGCCCTCCACTGGATTCTCTCCAATTTGTCCACATCCTTTCTGGACACAACACTCCAATGCAATGACTTTGCATTATATAATGGACTGTTAAAAACAAGTTTAAAAGGCATAAAAGAATGTGAAGTGACTTTGTATGAACTATATGGACTTTAACCTGCACGTTTCAGCAACTAGCAGAGTGTTAATGAAGAATCGGTAACTTCAGCAAGTATATCTGCAAAATTACACCATAGAGGGGGCCCATGGAAAGTGATTTCAGAAGGTAAGTTGCTAACTGGAGCAAGCCAGCCAGTGTTCAATGTATGTCCCATGATAGTTGCAAAAGCAGCTATGGCCTAACTTTACACAAGTTGGTGTGACAAGATATGTTGCATAAAGAGACTGGAAAATTCCAGTCCTTGTTGCAAGAACTCAAAAGCTGATGTCTCATTCCCTGCTTGGATGGTGAACGAGGTCACCTCTCTTTATGGCTAGTCATTCTGAATCTTTGGAAGAAGTAGGGATCATCTTCTGATTCATCCAAGCCAGCACCTCCAAGAAAAGGAAAAAAGTTGGACAATCCAGTAGAAATAGGATAAAACAGCCTGTCCTATTCAGCACGTTACTTTCTGAAAGCTGAAGACACCTGGAAGGAAGAAGACTTAGGTCCTGAGCTGACCACCTGGGAATCCTCTTGGTGACATCAAGTACCTATCTCAGACAAGCACTTTTAACTGTCTCTTTCTATTGTCCATAAATCCAGGTGACTGACTAATGAACTATAGTTGTGTACACTGTGTCAACTCCTGCTCTGAACAATAACTGAGCTGAAAGCTGACAACTGAACAAAGATGTGGTGATAAATAACACACAATTTTTCTCTTAGGTGATGACCCAAATCCATCAGTTGACCACTTCCTAAAACAGAATACCTAATTAGTAAGGAAGTTTACGGGCTTCTATAAGGTTTTTTTTAAAGATACTCACAGAGTTACAATGTGTATCTTTGTTTTGTAACAGGTTTCAATCTAGATTGCTGTAAAGTAGGTTTAAAACTGAGTAAATTACTGTTGTTCACTAAGATTATAGAACACTGTACATGTGCCTATCATAGTTAGTGGTTTCATACTGCCTTTCAAGCTTTAGGAGTATACAGACAACTTAAGACAAAGTGTACATGCTTTTGGAACTGCACTGAGTCTGTACACACTGTCATAAATAGAAAAGGAGTAGTTGTGGCACCTTAGAGACTAACAAATTTATTTGAGCATAAGCTTTCGTGAGCTACAGCATCTGATGAAGTGAGCTGTAGCTCATGAAAGCTTATGCTCAAATAAATTTGTTAGTCTCTAAGGTGCCACAACTACTACTTTTCTTTTTGCGAATTTCAGACTAACATGGCTGCTACTCTGAAAACTGTCATAAATGTAGAAGTTTATGTTAGATTGTTAGGAGTGCCAGTCAGATCTTGAGGCTAATATCATTCATTAGGAAAAAAGGTAACAAGGGTTGACTATGACTACTATCAGTCCATTGGGAAAAAAATCTTGGTGAATTGGCATGTAACTAATTGACCAGATTGTCTTGTGATCTAGTTTTGGTTAGCAACACCACAGCTGATAGCCAGTTAGCACAAGTAAAGCCCTATTGTGAGAAATGTAATAAAAAATCTATACAAAGTCATGTTCCCAGATAGTTACTTAATATAAATGGTATTTTCTATTGTGGTTTTGTGATTTAATTCTGAAAACCTGAACGGCTATATAGAGCAATGTTCTGGTTTATGTTAGCCAAATCATAGTCCAATACTATTGTTGCCCTCTTATATTCTACACTTTTACTTGTTGTTGTTAAGGATATTTAATAAAACTCTATACATTCAATTATTGAGTCCTTTTCTTTAGTTAAGCAATCAACATTAATATAACCCTAAGAAAGATGGTACAGGTAATCAGTTAAGTAGTTGCCGAACTACGGTTTGTCCTGTACATTATCTTAACTACAACAGTATCCTTTCTGATGGATGGGGTGTCTCTGCCTTAAAAAAGTGTTCAAAATTCCCCCATCTCCCCTTATCATTTAGCTCCCTGTTTTGAACTATTTTTTAGAACAAACAATAAAATGTTGCTATATATTTCTTTTATAGGCATTCTATTATAGCACCTCACCAGTCAAAAGCTAAAAAACCAGAAGAGTTCCTCACATTTCCTTTACAGTTCCCTAACTTGTCCATTAGTGGCACATATTTTAAAACAATTCACACAATGAACATACATAGGTCATGAAATGTCCATGAAACTTTTTCAAATGTCCAATTGTAACATTCTTATGGGACCCTGCAGCATAGCATACATGTAGAGTTAAACAAGATATCACCTAGTATTAATGACCCAATTTGTCCTGGATCGTAAAAATAGTTTCATAGAGTTTTCTGTACTTACTTTTTTAGAATGCTGAATGCAGGATTTCCAATACTCAAGCATTAATAAAATTGTGGGCTGTAAGACTTTCATCTAATATCTATTGTTGGGTTTAGTGTGAGGTGCTGGGTGGTGTTGGTTGCCTAGGATATACAGGAAGTCATTAGTCCCTTCTGGCCTTAAACCTTATGACTCTAAAGATTTTTGCAATTTGCCACTTTCTTTCCTTACCCCTTCATTTGGAAGTCCGACAGAGTCATTCAAAACAGTTATGCTGTTATATAAAATATGAATATTAAAAATAATTAAAGGTACAAATAATATTAGGGGGGCTAAGTTAAACCCACCTAAAACCCAAGAAATTCTGGATGTTGGATGAAACTCAATTCTTAGCCATCCTTAGCTATCACAAGAAATATTGGGATATATTCTTCTTTTGTCTCCACTGCATCTATAATTACATCTTGTTCTTTAAATAGAGCACTTATCTAGTTCTTTACTCAGCGTTCACTGTTTGACAAGTTTTGGATGATTTAAAACTTACATATTAAATAACCCTACTGAGATAATGAGATGAATACCAATAATTAATTACTAGTAGTAAGCAGATAATTTTGATTTTTTATTCAAAGGTTTGAATATTAACAATCAGTTAACATGATTTATTGAAATATTATGCTTATACATTACACTGTCTTACACAATTAAATGCTTTAAGTATAGATAATTGTATGATCTTATGGGGAATAGACTACATATGAAGTGGGGACATTTATTTGGCTTTTGTTCCTCTTTGATCGTTTCTCTTTTTCTTTATTATGTTTTTATCATAGAAACATAGGGTCAGATTCTGAACCCTCTAGTCACATAGACAAGCAGTTAATCTTGTGTATTACCAGTGAAATCTAAAGCTAAATTAATAACTAAACTGCAGAGAAGTCAAAGAATTATGAGCCCCGAGATGTGGCCTTTATCAATTAACTTTTAGCATCATTGGGGTGGTCCCCATATTCTGCACCTATCTGGTGCTTTATTTCAGTGCATCAGGGAGTCTGGCCAGAGTTACAGAGTTGATCAATTTTTTTCCAGTATGATAACCATTCAAACAGATTTGATGAAATGGAAATATTTCATGGGAACATATTGATTTCATCAAAATTTTCACAAGAAATTATCAAAATGTTTCATTTCAACAAGATCAAAACATTTTGTTTCTACTTTATTGTTTTGACTTCTGTTATACTCATATAAAATAAACTATATAGTCAAAACAAAACATTTGATAAGATTGAAAATATATTTTGTTTCACAAAAAATTATAAGATTTTGAATTTTTGTCCTGATTTTAGATAAAACCAGACTTTGAAATCTTGGTGTGATGGGTTGGACCCGCCTTTCCGGGTGCCACCTAATGTACTTGGGTTCCACTGAGCTTGCCTGTTCCATCACTCTGGGCTCCCTCACCCTGTCCTGCTGCGTGCGCGCGCGCACGCACGCACGCACACACACACACACACACACGTAGGGACACATCTAGCTGCAGAATGACACTGATACTGAAATCAGTGCTACATGGGAAGGCTTTCAGTTAGGGAATACTCAGCACTTAAGTGCACACCTCCTTTGGCATGCAAACCCAAAATTGTATTGTCTTGCTCTGTACAGGGATCTATACAGCGTAAGCTCATGAAATTCGCTCCCTCCCTCAACGTGGAGGAAGATATGCACAGCTTTCTTGCCCCCCCATTATGAATTACACAAATTGGTTATAGAATACACAAAAAACATGTTTATTAACTACAAAAGGTAGATTTTAAGTGATTATAAGGGATAGCAAACAGATTACCGAGCATATAAAATAAAACACAAAACCTAAGCTTAATACACTAAATTAACTGGTTAATAGGAGCAAATTTTCACCCTAAATGTTGTTTTGTGCAGGTTGCAGAGTTTCTTGAAGGTAAACTGCACTGGTTGCAACTTAAATCTCCAGGTAGTCCTTTCACGGCTAGACCTTTCTCGCCAGGGCTCAGCCCTTCCCTCCTCCCCCCCCCACTTAGTTCTTTTGTCTCTTTGAGTGTTTTCAGCAGTCTTCCTTCTTGGATGGAGAGGCAGTGGAGAAGAACCCATATTAACTCACTCCTCAGCCTTAAATAGGAATTACATATGGTGGGTACCATTTGTTTCTCAGTTTGACCCCCACCCCCTCTTAATGGAAAAACACTAGAAGTTCCAAGATAGTGTCCAGTACCAGCTGACATGATCACCTGATCCTGCAGTGTCAAAGCAGCATCCCAGGAAACTTCTCAGAAAGAGGGAGATTAGCATCTGCAAAGGCATATGGTCCTTCCTAATGGCCCATCCAAGCTAACTGCATACTGTCTGGTGGGCAATAGGGATTCAAAAGGAAGCTAGATAGATTCATGGAAGATAGGTCCATCAATGGCTATTAGCCAGGATGGGCAGGAATGGTGCCCCTAGCCTCTGTTTGCCAGAAGCTGGGATTGGGTGACAGGGCATGGATCACTTGATGATAACCTGTCTGTACATTCCCTTTGGGGCACCTGCCATTGGCCATTATCAGAGGACAGGATACTGGGCGTGATGGACTTTTGGTCTGACCCAGTATGGCTGTTCTTATGGGAGTTTCCCATGTGTAAACACTTGTTACATAGTCACTATTCCTAACTTCAGATACATAAGTGCTACCTGCATACAAACAGGATAATCACATTCAGTAAATCATAACTTTCCAATGATACCTCACATGACCCATCTTTCATAAGACATATCTTAGTTATGGCATATGCATATCAAAAGCATATCTCTATGAAGGATATGGGCTGTAGGGTCACACTTGGAATTTCCAACAGCATAGAAATTCTGAATTTTGGCCAACTGTAGTTACAAATAACTTGGATGTCATTATTTTCTCACCATTTTTTCCCTAGGAATAGGAGATTGGAGAGAGGTTGATCGTCCAAACAGTCTACTGTACAGAGTGTTGCTTTTTGAGGACTGGGAGGACTATTACATTTTTCCTATATGTTGACAGTTTTGCTTGTCTGACAAAGCAATGATAATTCCAGTTAGCAATCAGTAACTTTCACCAGCAAAGAGTGATCAACAGTGTTGTCAACTTGTGATTTTTATCACTAGTCTTGTGATATTTAGTGGTTTTGTTAAAGGCTCAGCTGTTGGAACCAGATTGTTAACTGAGAATCTCAGGTTTTTTGGTAAAAAAAAAAAATAACGAGGAGTCTGGTGGGACCTTAAAGACAAATAGATTTATTTGGGCATTAGCTTTCATGTGTAAAAAACCCCACTTCTTCAGATGCATCTCTCTCACAGTGCCGACCTGAATGTCTCCTTGTAACTAAGAGGCCATTAATAAACCCAGGAGTGTACCAGTAGACACACCAGAGGTGAGACATATTGAGACTAAACACATAGGATGAAAAAGACATGATTTATTTCACTGTCCTGGAATAGCTGGCTAATCTACTCTTCTTTTATTTGTTATTCCCTCTATAACTTGTTTCATTCTGTTTCTTCTTACAAAAATTCTTGGCTTTTCATTCTTTTTCACTTAGAGTTTAAAATATCGGGTCCTCCCCCCCGTCCCCCGGAAACTACCTACTTCATAACTGTATCTATTAAGATTCCTCTTGGTTGCTATGTGAACATTGTCTGCTTCTATTTTTCTCTGCCTCTTTGTGCTATTTAACACTTTCATGCCTAAAAAGAGATTACTTTAAAATTTCCAATTAATACTTTGAGATTTGATCAGTGCTCAGCCCAAGATCTGGCCCAGTATTATTAGAATTCCTGTTTAATTGGGAACCCTGACATGAACGGTTGCAACGTTCACACTTAGGAAAAACCTTCTGTATTTATAATAGTTTATTAATACAGTTGCCAAAGTTACAAACACTCCAACCCTGCGAGTCAGGTAGAGATAATACAGAATGAGCTGAGCATCCATAAACTCACACCATCCCTTGCAGAACAACCTTAAGTGTTAGTTATCTCCCCCCTCCATCATCATCACAAGTGGTAGTCATCCTGGCATCTTCAAAGGCATGGTGGATAGGATACAGCTTTCATAGTGTATTGCACTGACACCACTATGGCTAATGCATGTTCAGTAGAGGTCAGCACCTTTTTATTTGTAGTTCCTCATACTACCAATGTTTGGGTGCCCTTCTCCCATAGATTATTAATGTTTTTACCTCAAGTTCATCATCATATATGTCTATTAGTTACCATGGCATTCTTGAGGTCAGACATTTGCTGATCTCCCTAACTTAAAATATCCCAAGCTGGTATAAACTAGCATCTTGCAGTTACCTGTCAGCAGGTTAGTCATTACAACATTCTATCTTATGATCTATGGTTACTCTTAGTTAGCTACTTATGCTAAGGCTTTTGGAGCCCTATGTCTTGATTAGTTTGGTTAAACTATTGTCTTACAAGCATTGAGGCCTGTAGGCTCATTGTATCACTGCCTTAACTTACACCTATGACTATACCTATGCACCGATACCTATAAGCTACACCTTTAACAGAGGAAGTTTCAAGAAAATATTTAGTAATTATTAAGAACACTTGGATTAGTTTAAATCTACATAGTTTAAAGTTTAACTTTCTTAATAATGTGTATTATCTTTCAATGTGAGAACTTATCTCCTATTAAATGAAGAGCAGGAACTACCTTGTGCAAGAGACATTTTTTCTCCTTTAGTTGCTGCATACAATATCAATCATACACAGCCACATTTTCAGACATGTTCACTAATCAGAGGTGCCTCATTTTTGGGTGCTCAGCTTCATTTGTTGCTTTTATCTGTGCATCAAATGACCAAAGGGCAGTTGCGATTCATTTATGAGGAAATACTTAAAAACAGCAAAGTATGTATATAACCTGCCAGTGATGACTAAGCAGTGGGATATGAAAACAATCTACAAATATCTGAAGATCATAAATGCAAATGATGGACAGGAATTATGTAATATATAATGCCTGATTTTCAATATGTGGTTATAATAGAGAGTGATGAAATTAAATTAAGAAAAGGATTAGATAGGGTAAAAGTCAGAGGGAGGAAAATAAACAAACCAATCTCACTATTCTTGACACTGTGATACATTAGGCTATTGAATAATCTTCTCTCGATGCAAGTCACAGTAACCCCCCTTCTGGAGATGTTTAGATTGGACAAAACAGTCAAACATATCATCCTAGAAACAATCCTGTACTGACATGGAGCTGGACTGTATTACCCAATATATCATTTACATTTCTATTCATAATGACAGGTTTCAGAGTAGCAGCTGTGTTAGTCTGTATTCGCAAAAAGAAAAGCAGTACTTGTGGCTCCTTAGAGACTAACAAATTTATTAGAGCATGCCACAAGTACTGCTTTTATTTCTATTCATGTAAGAGCCAGACAGATAATCTCTCATTTATTCATCTATATTTCTTTTTAAAAAAAAGGATATCTAGACGTTTAGGTTTTGATAATATACTAAACACTAAAAAGATACTTATACTTGAACTATAAGAACTAAAGACCCAATCCAAATTATGTTGCAATCCATGAAAGGACTTCCTTTGATTTCAATAGGAATTTGATCAGACCAAAGTGTTCTACATCTAAGGTCAAATAGTCTTCCCAATAACTTATTATCCAAAACTACTGTGGCTGTAATTTGTGGACTTGGAAGTTCTAAATTCAACAGTATTCATAATGCTTTACTTTTACTTTCAATATAATCTACAGATTGTTACACTGTAGAGCTGGGTGAGAAATGGTTTTTCCATGCCATGAGAATTTGAAATTTTGAATGTTCTTTTCCCATCCAAAATTGGATCAAAAATATGAAATGTTGAACCAAAGATCCAGAAAAAAAATCACTGTATGTCAATCTAAGTGTTTCATTTTGATTTTGACCTTTGCTAATTTTTTAAAATGTAAATTGAATTTAAATTTGAAATGGAAAGTCGTTTCAAACTGAACAGAATTTTTCATTTCACTGCAAAAATGTCCAAAATGGGACATTTTGATAATTTCTAAACTTTCTTTTTCATTTTTTTAAATGAGCAATTTACTGAAACTAATCCTTTCCCTCACCATGTTTCAGTTTTGACAAACTGGCATGAAAAAATTTAGTCAAAAAATTCCCCAACCAGCTTTATAAATAGCATATAAACAACATATCCTTGGCAACAGAACTTATGACAACTTCAGTGAACCTCTCACTGTTCAGATAAAGATGGATTGGATCCAGTTTGAACTGCTTACTTTGCCTTTGTCTCCAGAAGAATTTTTCCCTCTATTTTCTTGTCATAGATACTCCAGGTCCAGTACTACCAGTGGTAGCAATAACAGGATGGCTACAGTAAACAAGGCACTGTCATTTTAACTACTGTGCCTTCACTGATGCATTTTAAAACACATCATCTAGACATTGTCTGAGCAGGGTTAGACAACATGGCAGTTAAAATGCCTGTAGTCCCCAGGAGCATTCTATACGCTGAAGCTCCCATGGATGCTATCACCAATGGAGTTGAATCTTTCCATCAGCAAAGCCATGCAGCACTCTACATATTATCTTCACTTTATGAGAAGCAGTGATGGCTTCCACTAGGGAAACAGTGCATTATACTGTAGTGAGGGGATGGAAACGCTGATTTTATTGCTTTCATTTTCAGAAGAACATACAGTTAGAACTGGTTAAATGAAGTTCCATGCTCTTTTGAATTGAAAGATTTCATTCATACACACCAGATAATAAAATGCATATTGTATGATTGTTTACCACTTCATATTTTTAGGTACACAGACATATGGATTAACCAAGCACATAGTAAGTGAAATTAATCATAGTACTTTATATTATTTATGTCACTAAGTGTACTTACCCACTAACTTCATTGCTGTTACATTTACAAATCCAATAAATTACATTGGGTCCTGAAAAGCTACCTTGTAATTAATGTCAAACAATTACCATAATTAAAATCTATAAATCAAGAGGGGGAAAAATAATGAAGCAAAAATGGTTGGGACTAAATTAAATAGGTTACATAATAGAAATACTAAAAGCCTGCTGGGATTTGAAATCTACTTTTGCTGTATACATTTGGTCAGGAAAGTCTCAAAAATTTGCCATGCCAAACTTTCCTGTGGAATCACTTGAAATGAGGAATCAGCCTTAGCTAATTTAAAATGCTGTAATTCCAATGATTTGAAGATCTGATCCATAAGCTCTGATCATAAGATCTGATCCATAAGGCCATAATAAGTATGATATTGAAGGACATGTTATCAGACACTGGCTTCTAGTTCTGTAGACGTGGATTTGCACCTGTAATTATTTGCCTCAGAAATGTAGACACATTATATATATATATATATATATATATATATATATATATATATATATATATATATATATATATATATATATATATATATATATGTTAGGCAAGTGGGATGAGGGACATAAAAATCAAAATGACCTTAGTTGTGGACAGAAGCAATTAAAGGTGAAAAACTGCACCTACATTTATTTGCTCCCACCAGAAATAGAGATTTACTTAAAGCTGGGCTAAAACTGTGGCTCTTCAACTAGATTTTATTAGACACACCATTCAAAACAATCACATATGGTTCGATTGTAGCTTTATACTCAGGCCTTAGTAAGGGGGAGACAATAGCCAGAAGCAAACTCTGAGAATCACAACTCCTACCCTACTTCCCCTTGGTTTGGGAAGGGTCTAAGACATTTCATCCCTTTTCAGCATCAGCTCACTCTCCCCTTGCACCTGGCCTGTACTCTGACAGGTGAACAAGAAGAAACTAAGGCTCTTCCCTCTGCCTATCATAGATCTGATCAGACTCCCCCTACTGGCAGCCAAACTGATTGCTTTGGGGAGAGCCAACAGCTGGATCCTGGGAAGTCACAACTTCCAGAGTCTAAACAAAGTCTTGCCACTGTCCCTATTCTTGAACCTAGAGTCACACTCTAGAAGTGCAGATCCTCTGTCTAACACTCTACCCTGTCAACCATCTACCACTAACATTCCTCGGCCCGTGCTGCTTCCCACAGCCCCCATTGGCTGGAAGAGGCGAACTGCGGCCAGTGGGAGCTGTGATCGACCGAACCTGCAGACATGGCAGGTAAACAAATCGTCCCGGCCTGTCATGGGGCTTACCCTGGTGGGCCGCATGCCAAAGGTTACTGATCCCTGATCCAAACAATCATAGACCCATTAAAAAGAAAGAGGAGTACTTGTGGCATCTTAGAGACTAACAAATTTATTTGAGCATAAGCTTTTGTGGGCTAAAACCCACTTCATCGATGCATGCAGTGGAAAATACAGTAGGAAGATATAGATATATAGATATATATAGATACACACACACACAAAACATGGAAAAAATGGGTGTTGCCATACCCACTATAACAAGAGTGAACAGTTAAGGTGAGCTATTATCAGCAGGAGAAAAAAAAACTTTAGTAATGATAATCAGGATGGCTGATTTCCAACAGTTGACAAGAAGGCGTGAGTAACAGTAGGGGGGAAAATAAGCATGGAAAATAGTTTTACTTTGTGTAATGATACATTCACTCCCAGTCTTTATTCAAGCTTAATTTCATGGTGTCCTGTTTGCAAATTATTTCCAATTCAGCAATTTCTCGTTGGAGTCTGGTTTTAAGTTTTTTTTGTTGAAGAATTGCCACTTTTAGATCTGTAATCGAGTGACCAGGGAGATTGAAGTGTTCTCCAACTGATTTTTGAATGTTATAATTCTTGATGTCTAATTTGTGTCCATTTATTCTTTTATGCAGATACTGTCCAGTTTGGCCAATGTACATGGCAGAGGGGCGTTGCTGGCACATGATGGCATATATCAAATTGGTAGACTTGCAGGTGAATGAGCCTCTGATAGTGTGGCTGCTGTGATTAGGTTTTGTGATGGTGTCCCTTGAATAGACATGTGGACAGAGTTGGCAATGGGCATTGTTGCAAGCATAGGTTCCTGGTTAGTGTTTTTGTCATGTGGTGTGTGGCTGCTGGTGAGTATTTGCTTCAGGTTGTGGGGCTGTCTGTAAGCGAGGACTGGCCTGTCTCCCAAGATCTGTGAGAGTGAGGGATCATCCTTCAGGATAGGTTGTAGATCCTTGATGATGCACTGGAGAGGTTTTAGTTGGGAGCTGAAGGTGATGGCTAGTGGCATTCTGTTACTTTCTTTGTTGGGCCTGTCCTGTAGTAGGTGACTTCTGGGTACTCTTCTCACTCTGTCAGTCTGTTTCTTCACTTAAGCAGGTGGGTACTGTAGTTGTAAGAATAGTTGATAAAGATCTTGTAGGTGTTTGTCTCTGTCTGAGGGGTTGGAACAAATGCAGTTGTATCTTAGAGCTTGGCTGTAGACAATGGTTCGTGTGGTGTGGTCTGGATGAAAGCTGGAGGCATGTAAGTAAGTATAGTGGTCAGTAGGTTTCCAGTATAGGGTGGTGTTTATATGCTTATTAGCATCCTGATTATCACTACAATAGCTCACCTTAATTGATCACTCTTGTTATAGTGGGTATGGCAACACCCATATTTTCATGTTTGCTTTGTGTATATATCTTCCTATTGTATTTTCCGCTGCATGCATCCAATGAAGTGGGTTTTAGCCCATGAAACCTTATGCTCAGATAAATGTGTTAGTCTAAGGTGCCACAAGTACTCCTCATCCTTTTTGCCGATACAGACTAACATGGCTATCACTCTGAAACAGACCCATTAGTCTGCCTCAATAGCATGCAAGGCTTTAAATTATTTTTTTCTTCAGAATTTATTCTAAAGACATCTGGATAAATGAAAATAGGATACAATCGAAAGGTAGATCGTACTGCATTAACCCGATTTTATATTTTTGATAAGCTAATCAATTTCTTAGAAACCTTATCTGGACTTCAGTAAAATATTTGAAATGGTACCACATGGGAAATATTACTTACATTGGAGAAGATTGTGATTAGTACAAGAATTGAAAGGTTGGATAAGGAACTGGGTAAAGGGGAGGCAACAATGGGTTGTGCTGAAAGGACAACTATCTGGCTAATAAATAGTCCATGGTAACTTGGCCTTCCTTCTAATTGTAGTGGAGTTAATCAGAGACCCATATTTAAGTAGAATTATGCTAAAGAAACTTAGTTGTGACAAAGTTGAGAGGAGGATAAGAATATTATACTGGAAGAACAGGATGTTCCATGGGGACTGAAGCCACAGAAATAGGATTAAATGTAATAGTACAAAGTGCAAGGGACTAATAAGCATTTTTGCTATAAACTGAGGGCTTATCTGTTGGAAATGACAGAGGAGTAGAAAGAAATGAGTGAATTAGTCAGTAAATCACAGGTTCACGATGACTCACCAATGTAACATGGCCATAAAAAAAAAAACCAACTGTGTACCTAGGATGTATGAGGAGAGAGTTCCAGTAGAGATAGGGAATTATTAATGCTGCTGTACAAGGCATGGTAAGATCTCATCTGGAATACTGTGCACAATGCTGGTCACTCAGGTTCAGGAGGATGAATTCAAAATAAAAGAGGTGCAAACAAGGTTTGCTAGAATGATCAGCAGAATAGAGTTTATTTTACATTAGGAGAATAAAAGAACTTGGCTTATTTAACTTAGGAAAATGAAGGCTGAAAGTGCATATGATTGCTTTATAAATATCAGGGAGGGAGAAGAGCCATTTAAGCTAAAGTACAATGTTGGCACAAAAACAAATGGGTAAAAATAAAGTTAGGATGGAAACTAGAAGAAGGTTTCTAACCCTCAGAGGGGTGAGGATTCCAACAGGACTAGAGGGGACAAACAACCTACCTAGTTTTAAGATGAAGCTTGATAAATTCTGAATGTGATTATATAGTATGAGTGCTAACAGGGGATTAGATTTGATGACCTAAGAGACCCCTTCCACTCTAGGTAACACCAAAGAACGTCAATTCTTTTTCTTACCTTCTTAAAAACGGTGCTCTCTCTTTTTGTACTAATCAATGCATAACTGCTGAAGGTCACCGATGTCTTATGGTCAGTGTAAATGCACTGAGAATTAGAGTCTATTTAGAGCAATATAAATTAACTTCAATCAATTTTGTGATAAGTGAGAGCATCTTTCCAGAATGATTTGCAAATGAAATGAAAAAGTAGTTTCATATAAATGCAAGGTTCTGTATTTTTAAATATAAATACACACACACTATCTATCTATCGAGAGATTAATAAATACTGCTTTGAGATTGAGATGGTTGTTTTTATGGTAACCAGTTATTTGTGCTGCTTGCATCATCATATTTATTTTGGGAACTGGAATGCAGGAGAGGGGGTGGCAAAATGAACAGGTACTACAGTGAATTAATTCTAAAAACATGTTGGTATTAAAATGCTTGACCCTTTTAGATGAGGGCAAAACACCTTTATGTGATTTCAGGAGCCTGAGATTTGAAAGTACAGTTATGATCAGATAAGGAACTAAATAAAATTGGCACTCTTACTCATCTGTACTGCTTCTGTGTGTGTCATGAATCACCACTCTGTAATTCATTGTCAAATAAAAGTTTTACTCCTCTTAGATCTGAAGATCTGATGCAGCTAGGAGAGAAAGAGCTGGGTTCTTTTCTGGATCACATATGCCAGCAGACTGAGGAATGAAGCAGATAGCCAGTTGCAGCATGGCTGCTGGTCCTTCTTTGATACCATAAATCAAGGAGATGCAGTGCCAGCATGGAGGGTGTTAATCTGCACACCCACCAAGATTCATGAGATTGGGACTAACCCATATTTCCAGATCCCCATACACTCACTTGATTTAATGTCCCTCACCCTATCTAGTCCTGGAGACCAGGTGAAAAAGGTGCCCTCTTGGTGCTCCAAACTTTTGCATCAATTTGTTCCCAGTCCATGTGTTTTGGTCCCTATATTCTAATTGCTGAATTGACTATTAATGCCACTCAAACCAGAAAGATGCAACCTTGCCTTTCAGATCCCAGGCTAAGCATGCAAAGCTGGCATCCTTTCACTTGTAATATGAAAACATTTTATTTGGTGTCACTAAGAGACAAACATAAAACTCTACAATGCTATTTTAGAGATACTATTCAATGTACATTCACTCTTGAAAAAAAGATGGTTAACTGTTAGATAACTTTGTGATTAAATTGCAATTAAGCATATGTGGAGATACATATAGGTGGATAATTTAGAGATGGCAAGGGCTGGGAGAGAAAAAGTCATACTAAAGTAAAATAGCGTCTTGTCTATTAATGTTCTTTTGAAATATTCACTACTATCAATGGGTTGAGTGTTTGCTGATTTTATAGAAAACTACCAAAGTTCTCAGAACACCCATTTTTCATCTACTTTCTTATTTTTCCAGAAAGCTACCAGTATCTTAAAATATTCTAAAGATGATCCTCAGTTTAAACCCTCCATTTCCTCCCAAATAAGATAGCATATAAAAACTTATATTACTTTTTAGCATACAAACATTTTGCACATGCACACCTTCCCTATCCAAACTACAAGAAATGCATTTATGGTATCAATATTTTGAACAGGGAATAAAGTTTAATCAAAATTTACGTGTTTGCAATCTAAAGATTTCAAGAACCAGCATTTTAGCTATTAATATCTTTGTCAGGATTGCAAAAGTCCATTTTTCAGCATGCTCAAGAGTTATATCTAGGTGGGGTGAGTGTTGGAGAGGGTGTAGTTTGTGATCCCATTACTCAAACTGGTGAGCAGTTACTCATAAGTAGTTTTATTTAAGTCTGTGTGTAAAGTGTTTACAATCTAACCTTTTAAAAAAATTGGGGACTTGACATACTCCCAGATTGAGGGCTAGATAGTCTGTGGCTTTCTCAGATCCACTCAACATTCTGCCTTCTGAACAGACAAGCATTCTTCTACTGCAGCCAGGTGTGGTCAAAAAGTGTATCATTCCTGTCAGCTATTATACTTATTTCCCATCCACTGGAGCTGACATATCTCTGACTGCCTTGACCATATTGGGATTGATCTCCAGTCCCTCTGCCGTGAACAGATGTCCAGTGTATGTCACATCACTCTATTTGTCAATTTTTTTCTGGGTTGAGTTTAGTGTTCTTTTCCCTGCATGGCTATCGACAACCTTGTAGTTTTCTGCCATGTTACTGTTCTCCTTCTATATCAGAGCTTCCTTCACCTACAATGAAGAAATCTGCAATTATTTTCACCCCAGGAAGACCTTAAATATCATAGAATATCAGGGTTGGAAGGGACCTCACGAGGTCATCTAGTCCAACCTCCTGCTCAAAGCAGAATCAATCCCCAAATAAGCCATCCCAGCCAGGGCTTTGTCAAGCCTGACCTTGAAAACTTCTAAAGAAGGAGATTCCACCACCTCCCTAGGTAACCCATTCCAGTGCTTCACCACCCTCCTAGTGAAAATGTTTTTCCTAATATCCAACCTAAACCTCCCCCACTGCAACTTGAGATCATTACTCCTCACTCTGTCATCTGGTACCACTGAGAACAGTCTAGATCCATCATCTTTGGAACCCCCTTTCAGGTAGTTGAAAGCAGCTATCAAATCCCCCCTCGTTCTTCTCTTCTGCAGACTAAACAATCCCAGTTCTCAGCCTCTCCTCGTAAATAATGTGCTCCAGCCCCCTAATCATTTTTGTTGCCCTCCATTGGACTCTCTCCATTTTTTCCACATCCTTCTTGTAGCGTGGGGCCAAAAATTGGATACAGTACTCCAGGTGAGGCCTCACCAATGGCAAATGGAGGGGAATGATCACGTCCCTCGATCTGCTGGCAATGCCCCTACTTATATAACCCAAAATGCTATTAGCCTTCTTGGCAACAAGGGCACACTGTTGACTCATATCCAGCTTCTCATCCACTGTAACCCCTAGGTCCTTTTCTGTATAACTTCTGCCTAGCCATTCGGTCCCTAGTCTGTAGCAGTGCATGGGATTCTTCCGTCCTAAGCGCAGGAATCTGCACTTGTCCTTGTTGAACCTCATCAGATTTTTTTGGCCCAATCCTCTAATATTTCTAGGTCCCTCTGTATCCTATCCCTACCCTCCAGCATATCTATCACTCCTCCCAGTTTAGTGTCATCTGGAAACTTGCTGAGGGTGCAGTCCACGCCATCCTCCAGATCATTAATGAAGATATTGAACAAAACCAGCCTCAGGACCAACTCTAGGGGTACTTCGATTGATACCAGCTGCCAGCTAGATATGGAGCCATTGATCACAACCATACTTCTTTAACTTACTGGGAAGAATACTGTGGGAGACTGTATCAAATGCTTTGCTAAAGTCAAGGAATAACACATCCACTGCTTTCCCCTCATCCACAGAGCCGGTTTTCTCATCAAAGAAAGCAAGTAGGTCAGTCAGGCAGGACTTGCCCTTGGTGAATCCATGCTAACTGTTCCTGATCATTTCCCTCCCCTCTAAGTGCTTCAGAATTGATTCCTTGAGGACCTGCTCCATGATTTTTCCAGGGACTGAACTGACGCTGACTGGCCTGTAGTTCCCCGGATCCTCCTTCTTCCTTTTTTTAAAGATGGGCACTACATTAACCTTTTTCCAGTCTTCCTGGACCTCCCCGATCTCCATGAGTTTTCAGAGCTAATGGCCAATGGCTCTGCAATCACATCCGCCAACTCCTTTAGCACCCTCAGATGCAGCGCATCCGGCCACATGGACTTGTGCTCGTCCAGCTTTTCTAAATAGTCCTGAACCACTTTTCCCTATAGAGGACTGGTCACCTCTTCCCCATGGTCTGCTGCCCAGTGCAGCAGCCTGGGAGCTGACCTTGTTCATGAAGACGGAGGCAAAAGAAGGATTAAGTACATTAGCTTTTTCCACATCCACTGTCACTAGGTTGCCTCCCTCATTCAGTAAGGGGCCCGCACTTTCCTTGACTTTCTTCTTTTTGCTAGCATACTTGAAGAAACCCTTCTTGTTGCAGCTAACAAGTATGTTAAGAATAACTCCAAGTGTCATTTAGCCTTCCTGATTTCACTCCTGCATGCCTGAGCAATATTTTTAATACTCCTCCCTGGTCATTTGTCCAATCTTCCATTTCTTGTAAGCTACTTTGTGTTTAAGATCAGCAAGGATTTTCACTGTTAAGCCAAGCTGGTTGCCTGCCATATTTACTATTCTTTCTACACATCAGGATGGTTTGTTCCTGCAACCTCAATATGAATTCTTTAAAATACAGCCAGGTCTCCTGAACTCCTTTCTCCCTCATCTTATTCTCCCAGGGCATCCTGGCCATCAGTTCCCTGAGGGAGTCAAAGTCTGCTTTTCTTAAGTCCAGGGGCCATATTCATAGATAAAGGTCAGAAGGGACCATGATGATCTAGTCCGACCTCCTGCACAATGCAGGCCATAGAGTCTCACCCACCCACCCCTGCGAAAAACCACTCACCTATGTCTGAGCTATTGAAGTTCTCAAATCGTGGTTTAAAGACTTCAAGGAGCAGAGAATCCTCCAGCAAGTGACCTGTGCCCCATACTACAGAAGAAGGCAAAAAACCTCCAAAGCCTCTTCCAATCTGCCCTGGAAGAAAATTCCTTCCTGACCCCAAATATGGCAATCAGCTAAACCCTGAGCGTATGGGCAAGATTCACCAGCCAGATACTACAGAAAATTCTTTCCTGGGTAACTCAGATCTCACCCCATCTAACATCCCATCACAGGCCTTTGGGCCTATTTACCATAAATATTTAAAGATAAGTTGATTACCAAAATCATGTTATCCCATTATACCATCTCTTCCATAAACTTATCAAATTTAATCTTAAAGCCAGACAGGTCTTTTGCCCCCACTGCTTCCCTTGGAAGGCTATTCCAAAACTTCACTCCTCTGATGGTTAGAAACCTTCATCTAATTTTAAGTCTAAACTTCCCAAAGACCAATTTATATCCATTTGTTCTTGTGTCCACATTGGTACTGAGCTTAAATAATTCCTCTCCCTCTCTGGTATTTATCCCTCTGATATATTTATAGAGAGCAATCATATCTCCCCTCAACCTTCTTTTAGTTAGGCTAAACAAGCCAAGCTCCTTAAGTCTCCTTTCATAAGACAGGTTTTCCATTCCTCAGATCATCCTAGTATCCCTTCTCTGTACCTGTTCCAGTTTGAATTCATCCTTCTTAAATATGGGAGACCAGAAGTGCACACAGTATTCCATATGAGATCTCACCAATGCCTTGTATAATGGTACTAACATCTCCCTATCTCTACTGGAAATAACTCGCTTGATGCATCCCAAGACCGCATTAGCTTTTTTCACGGCCTATCACATTGGCAGCTAATAATCCTCCTATGAGGAACCGGTACTCCAAGGTCCTTCTCCTCCGTTATTTCTAATTGATGAGTCCTCTGCTTATAACTAAAATTCTTGTTATTAATCCCTAAATGCATAACCTTACACTTCTCGCTATTAAATTTCATCCTATAACTATTACTCCAGTTTACAAGGTCATCCAGATCCTCCTGTATGATATCCCGGTCTCTCTCTAAATTGGCAATACCTCCCAGCTTTGTATCATCCGCAAACTCTATTAGCACACTCCCACTTTTTGTGCCGAGGTCAGTTATAAAAAGATTAAAGAAGATTGGTCCCAAAACCGATCCCTGAGGAACTCCACTGGTAACCTCCTTCCAGCCTGACAGTTCACCTTTCAGGAGGACCTGCTGTAGTCTCCCCTTTAACCAATTCCTTATCCACCTTTCAATTTTCATATTGATCCCCATCTTTTCCAATTTAATTAATTCCCCATGTGGATATCAAACGTCTTACTGAAATCTAGGTGAATTAGATCCACTGCGTTTCCTTTGTCTAAAAAAATCTGTCACTTTATCAAAGGAGGAGATCAGGTTGGTTTGGCACAATCTACCTTTTTTAAAACCATGTTGTATTTTGTCCCATTTACCATTGACTTCAATGTCCTTAACTACTTTCTCCTTCAAAATTTTTTCCAAGATCTTGCATACTACTGATGTCAAACTAATAGGCCTAGTTACCAGTAGTTACCGAGATTCTGCTGCTCTCCTTTCTTCCTTGTGTCAGGATCCTGAATTCAACCATCTCATGGTCACTGCCTCCCAGGTTCCCATCCACCTTGGCTTCCTCTACTAATTCTTCCTGGTTTGTGAGCAGGTCAAGAAGAGCTCTGTCCCTAGTTGGTTCCTCCAGCATTTATACCAGGAAATTGTCCCCTACACTTTCCAAAAACTTCCTGGATTGTCTGTGCACTGCTGAATTGCTCTCCCAGCAGATATCAGGGTGATTGAAGTCTTCCAGGAGAACCAGGGCCTGCGACCTAGTAACTTCTGTTAGTTGCCAGAAGAAAGCCTCATCCATCTCATCCCCCTGGTCCGGTGGTCTATAGCAGACTCCCACCATGACATCACCCTTGTTGCTCACACTTCTAAACTTAATCCAGAGACTCTCAGGTTTTTCTGCAGTTTCATACCAGAGCTCTGAGCAGTCATACTGCTCTCTTACATACAATGCAACTCCCCCACCTATTCTGCCCAGCCTGTCCTTCCTGAACAGTTTATATTGTTCCATGACAGTACTCCAGTCATGTGAGTTATCCCACTAAGTCTCTTTTATTCCAATCACATCATAATTCCTTGACTGTGCCAGGACTTCCAGTTCTCCCTGCTTGTTTCCCAGGCTTCTTGCATTTGTGTATAGGCACTTGAGATAACTTGCTGATTTTCCCTCTCTCTCAGTATGAGGCAGGAGCCCTCCCCTCTTGCACTCTCCTGCTTGTGCTTCCTCCCGGTATCCCAATTCCCCACTTACCTCAGGTCTTTGGTCTCCTTCCCCTGGTGAACCTAGTTTAAAGCCCTCCTCACTAGGTTAGCCAACCTGCTTGTGAAGATGCTCTTCCCTCTCTTTGTTAGGTGGAGCCTGGCTCTGCCTAGCACTCCTTCTCGGAACACCATCCCCTGGTCAAAGAATTCAAAGGCTTCTTGTACTGCATCTATAAAATTTTGACACTGCATCCTAATCATAGCCATGGCTGTATTCCTGAAGAGGGGTCTGTGCTGTTTACCATCTTCCACCACAAGCTTCAGTTGGTACCATCTGTTATTTTTTTGAGTTAGTTACTACATGATTAGGTTGTGTCTTCTTTTTTGTAATGGGCATGTTCAAGTCCAATTCACCTTGAGGAATCATATTGCAGGAGGACTCACTATCCAGTTGAAATTTCACAGGGCAGTTCCCTATTGTCACTGTTGCATGCACAGAAGCTTGTATTGTGTCTTGTTGCTTTTCTGTCCCAACAACCTGAACCTGTTAAAGTCATTATGTCACTGCTATCTGATGTGCCATGCCCTTCTTGTACAAGTCTGACTAAATCTGTCAAAGACCTTGCTCTGCTCTTGCAAACACTGATAAAATGGTTCAACTTGCCACATTCTTTGCAATCCTGTTCTAGTGTGGGACCCTTCTCCTTTATCCCTTCATGCTGTCTTCCTCAGTAAAATGCATCTCACTATGGGTGTGGAATCCTGGCCACCTCCTCTTCTTTGCTGTTTCACTGTGTGTACTTCTGGGGATGTTGTGTGCCCTTGGGTTTTTAATCCTTTCATGCCTCATGTCTGAACATCTGCCAAATGTGAGATTGCTTTCCTGGAGCCACTCCTGTAGGCAGTGGAGGATTAGCCACTGGGCCTATGGGGTCCATGCAACAGTGGGGTCCTGGAGCCCCAGTCACTGGGCATGCATGGTAGGGGAAGCCTCCACATCTTGACCCTGTTCCCCAGCAAAAACTGGGGGTGGCACAGTTAACCCCCTATGCCCCTGACCCTGTCCACAACAGAAGCTAAAAGTGGCAGGGGAAGCCCCCCGTTCCTGACCCCACTCTCTGTAAGAAACGCCGTGCAGGGCAGGAGAAGCCGTAACACCCCGAGCCTGATTCCCTTGCAGAAGTGGTGGGCGGAGCCCCAGCACTGGGACCCCCACTGTGGACCTGGGACTGGAGGAGCTCTTGCTATCTCCTGTGGCCTCAGGGCTTGACCAGGCTGCAGCGGAGGGACAGAGCTTCTCCAGTGTAAGGGATGGGGAGGGTCCCTGCATTTGCTCTGGCTCAGGACCCCAGGAAACCTTAATCCACCTTTCCCTTTAGGTGGTAATCCCAAATGCCACAGACTATCCTGTCCTGAATCAGGGCATGTGTCAAGTCCCCAATATTACATGTAACAGTCATGGAGTATAAGGCTAACATGTAACATGGGGGTTTTAACCCCTCCCCTTTGGACTGATCTCTAGTGAGGAACCTGTGTTTCTCCATAGTTTAATTCTGCTTTTCATTCAGTAGGTCCCTAGGGATCCTAGGATTACTGTGAGGCTTGAGGCAGTGGTGAGCTTCAGAGCGATGTAGGCTTCTCTGCCTTGTTCCTCAATAAGATAAAATAATAATTGTATTTTTCTGCTTCTGTCATCCTCTTGAATGACCAGGTCTGTGCAAAGCTCAAACTCCTCTTTCCATTGTGTTGATTGCTAAGCTATATTTGTGTCTACAAAATCCAGTGCTCTGAAGGGTTTCAGACTGAATTCCATAACACACATTGTCAGCTTGCAGAGATCTCACAGCTTAGATGGTGCCACCATATTTCGTTCACAAAGCGTGAAGCTGAATGTAGGTTAAGTTGAACAAGTAGAACTTTATTAAACCACGTGCACTGCTCTGTCCTTTTGGCTGAGTTGCTTCCAGCGTACCACCACATGATTCCTGTTCCACTGGTGTCCCCTCCATAACAGTCTCTCCAGGGAACATGGGTCCAGTTCCACTGATCATCAATATCTGAGGGGAGGCATGTGGTGGTGGAATAAGAAGCAGATGGTTAAGGTGGCTGGATGGAATCTGGGACCTGTCAGAAGTGATGCTGGATGGATAGAAATGCCTGGAGATGACAGGTTGCTGGGGGAGATTATACTGTTGCCAGTATTAGAACCCCATTACCTTCTGTCCCTGCTCCTGCCTCCTTTTCTTTCCTGATCCTTGTGGTTGCTCATTCCCTGCTTATATCCAACAGAGAGCAGCCTCTTGGCAGCTTGTACAGCAGATGCCACTGCAGCCTCTGGCAGCAGTGAGACACAATTGCAGGCTATTCCTGCAGTCCCTTTGAATGAGTGAAAGGCAAGGTGTGTGTACGAATGTCATGAGGGAGGAGTAACCAGCATCAGATCTGCAGAACACTTACACACATGTAGTCAATGGGGCTACTCACATGCTTAAGTACTTCTCTGGATAAGCACAAGACAGTGTGTTCCAAGAGCTAGAGCAAGAATCTGGTCATCCGGGCTCTGGGTTTTGTTATTCCCAATTCTGCTTTTTTACTTATTGCAAGATATTCAGCATTTCACAGAATGTCAGTGCCTGACAAGACATCTACACAGTACAACAAAAAACCTGCAGCAGTGAGTCTCAGACACCAGGTCAACTGACTCGGGCTTGTGGGGCTCACCTGTAAGGCTAAAATTTGCAGCGTAGACATTCGTGTTTGGGCTGGAGTCCTCGCTCTGAGAGCTTTCCCCCTCGCTGGGTTTCAAAGACTGCTATTTTTAGTCTCCCAGCACCACCTTAAGTCAGTTGATCCAGGTTCTGAGACTCGCTGCCATAGGTCTTTGTTTGCTGTGTAACCATACCCAGTTTTCCCCATAGTAAACTGGGTAAAATGCAAGCTTGCCCACTGATATCCATTCAGAAAACTGCTAGAAAGATCATTTTATTTGCCCATCACTTTGACCATGTCATCCCATCTTTGCCCCCCTTCACTAGCATCCTCTTTATCATATCTCTTGATTTCACTTTCAAGATCCTTCACAACCTAACCCCATCCAACTGATCATCTCTTATTCTATATCCAAAAGCTGATTCCCACCTCCAAATAGACCATGTCAGCCTCTACCACCCTCTTGTTAATTATTTTTAAATAAAGCATGTTCATGCTTTCTCCCATGCTGCCCCTCACACTTCTCACTGATTATCCTCCTTAAGAGTCTATTTTGCTGTGAGGCCTACAAAAGTACTCAACAATGGGTAAGCTGAGACCATTGCCTATCATGCTGACCAATATGGTCTCATAGTTTTTGTATTCCCTGTTTCTCTATATCCAACTATTGCCTTTATCTTACACTTTGTCTTACACTTGCAAGCTCTTTGGGAGAGGGACTACTTTTTTGTTTGGTTTAGTGCCTAGTACGTAATTGTGCTAGTCCATCTCAGGGTTTCCCTAAGTATTATGGTAAGATAAATAATTATAAATATTAATAATGTAGTCTTAAAATTAACATGTCTTTGTTCCATTTTTTTCCTTTTTAAACTTTTGCAATGTGATAGAAAGATTTGTCACTGTACATCTACTAGAAGCCTGTTCTTACTACCTGAACTTTACTTCTCATTTCTGGAGTCGGATCTCTATCACACCCCCCCCTTCTACATTACATTCAGTGTGACTACTGGAGAAGCAAGGTATTACTTAATCACAGGTCCTGATCTAAAGTCTGAGTGGGCTATAGATAAGGCTCCTTGTGAGTAAGGGGGACAGAATCTTGCTATAAAAAGAAAATAAGACCCTGTATCATAGCGACAACTCACCGGCATGGTGCCTCCTTCTGTCATCTTCGGACATCATCATTTCAAAGCTCTTTCCAGCCTTTGGAGTGCCCTCTGCAGGCCAGTGTCTCACCTGCCACTGGCATCTGTGTCCCTCCCAGACCCCAATGTGCTTTACCTCAGGGTTCTGCCCCAGGAGGATCCCCACACTCAGGGTCTCCCCTCCCTGGGGAGCCCCCAATCCCCTAAACCCACTTTGCCTCAGTGGCTACTGTCAGTCATCATCTAACACCCTCTCACTGGGGCAGACTGCAGTCTGTAATGGCCACTCACCACTGGCAAGGGGGTAGGAGCAGCTGCCTCTGCCTGTCCCTGGGCTGCACCTCTGCAGCCCCCATACCATTCTGAGCCTTTACCAGGCTGGAGCTCCCTTTGCCCTTTCCCAGCACTGCTCTAGGTACCTTGCTCCCAATCAGCTAGCCCTTGCCACTCCAGGGCTAGAGTGAGACTCCTCCAGCTTCAGGCCCACAGCCCTCTTATAAGGGCCAGCTGTGGCCTGATTGAGGCGTGGCCCCAGCTGTGGCTGCTTCCCCTAATCAGCCTGGCTGTTCCCAGCCCCAGCCCTCTCCAAAGCTTCTTTAACCCCTTCAGGGCTGGAGCGGGGTGACCACCCCGCTACAGACCCATTATATCTCTTTTATATGGATTTTCTATTTAAATGCAGAAACAATGAAATATACACAAATCTATTTAAAATATTTTATTTTGGGATAGAATAATTATGATTCTTACAAATTATGGAGTACTATAGGACCACCAGCCCTCACAGGAAAAAGTGTAAGTTTGAAACACTGAATATTGGGGGTCAATTTTCAGACAGCCTTGAGTTGCAGTGACGAAATATATATACACATGGAAAAAAAGGAAATTGGTCAAAAAAACTTATTTACACATGAAAAATGGGCAATTTTTTGTTCAAGTGGACACTTCTTCACGCAAATTCTTGTTTGCAAAGCTCATCTTTTGCAGGCTCAGTTTAGGCATATATGTTAGATAGTTGGGCCTTACTGTATTAATGTACCAACCACAGAAATATAAGTCCTAAGTAAATGTTTAAAAGCAGCTCTCTGAATTTCTCATTTTTAGTTACATAGGGGCTTTAGCTCAAAGCAACTTAAACACATATATTTCCTTTTCAGTATCATGGAACCTCTGGGTTTTTCCACTACCTGAAATGAGTCTGTTTCTGAAATTATACCATGCAAATATCCTGGCTTTCAATTGCTTTGAAGAAATTGCTGATCAAATTATAAAAATAAGTAAATATCAATGTAAAGTAAGGGAGAAAAATGCAAAGTATTTGCAGGAGCAAACAGAGATGCATGCCCTCCTCTTCCCTCATTCATTCATCCTCTCCATTCATTTCAATGGATGAGTTTTGATATTACATTAGGGAAGTAAATTTCAAACTTGGTGCTAGGAGCCAAATCCATAGGTAGATTTGGGTGTAAACTGTACTTTTGATCAGTAAATGTGACTCTAAGTAGATCTAAGGAAGTCTAAATGGGTCAAACATATTGAGGAAGCTAGGGATAAAAAGTAAATTACAATAGCTTAGACACCCTGTAGACTTTTTTAAGATCCACCTCCAAATTTCACAGGAGGGGTTTGGTGCAAATGTAGAAAATGCTCACTCAGACTGGTTGTGGATATTCATGTATACTCATGTCTGAACATACTCACATTTTTTTCTGAATGAATTTGGCCAAACTTCAATTACATTTTACTTTCGCAGACTAATGAGTAGCACACCTACATATACCAAGGGAAATCAGCTACTTAGCACTATTGGAATTGATTTTTCATTTAAAAAACCCTACAAAAACATTATATATACTAAAAGCACATCAAGCAATTTGTTTCCTATCATTTGTTAATAATGAAAAATCTAGATAAGCCACTTAAAAATGTAAACTCAATTTTTACACCTCTTTTAAATTTGCAATGCAGCTTTTCTAGTGCTGACACCACTGTAGTTTAGTGTGGGGTTCATTGTGAAGCAACAACTTCATTCTGCTTTAAGGTTGACACATTTTTGTTTTGTTCATTTAAAACATACACTAGATGCACTTTGACTTGTAAAATAGTTTACATTTATTAAAATCTTTTGCACATTGTTCCCCCCCCACACACTAATGTGTTTCACCTTCCAATTTCACTGTCGAGTTCAACTTACTCCTTTGTTTACAATACATTGGATTTTCTTTAAATCTTTTCATCTCCTGCTCTACTGATGAAATCATATGTCTGCCTTTTCACCACTGACTAAGAAACAAGTCAATAGAAAGCTGTACATCTTTTGAAAAAGTTAATAATGAGAGCAAAATGATCTTGTAGTCTGAAGTTCGGCAGTATGGCAAATAAAAGGACTTCCAGCAGAGCTTTCCCATATTACCTCTTAAGAAAAAGTTTTTCTTCAGAGATTTAAATTGTTAGAAATTTTGTAATTACTGGTCTAATAGAGATATTGTAGAGTGGGATTCTCAATATATATATTTTATGTGAAAAGAACATGTTCATTTATTTCAGTTTGCATAGAACTTTATCACACAACAGAATTTGTTAGGCAAAGATTTTATAAACGATTTTTCATTGGATCAGCGCTTGAGAAAGGCAAAATGAGTTTTGTAGCTCAAGGGATTGATCTAACTCTGTTAAAGTCAATAGAAAGAGTCCAATTGAGATCAGAGGGAGCTGGATCAGACTCTAAAAACATTGCAATGCCTGGACAGTATTAGTGAATGCTTTCTGCACTACCCAACTACTATGCTTCAGCACTAACCTAAAAGGAAATGTCTTTCTTATGCAAAAAGAAAAGGAATACTTGTGGCATCTTATAGACTAACAAATTTATTTGAGCATAAGCTTTCGTGAGCTACAGCTCACTTCACTCTGAAATCTTCATATGCAGAGAGAAGTCCTGGCTCCACATCATATGAAATCCTTAACCTCTCTGTTCAGGCTTCCAATTAATGTCAATAGTGCGGTTATGTGATGTGAACAGTTGTTCTCTAGAAAGGGAATTGAGACCACAAGATTATTTTATACTGGTCTTGAGAGGATATTCCCATCTGTCACTACTGATCCGAGCTCTGGCTGAACCAGTGACACAGATTTCCATTACTAATCCTGACAGCTGGTCAAACAGTAGATGGTTATGTAAAACATATAATTTGAGGCACAAACAAAATGGCAAGATGAGCTGAGTAGCAACTTACTAACTATACTCATCTGCTGAGTCACTGAGCTCCTCCATTTATAGGAAGCTTAATGTTGTGTATATATATAAGTAAGCACTAGATACAACTTTTGTTTTCTGAAAAGTGACCAGTTTTCTTAGAAATTTTTCATCTGAGTACCTGAAATAGAGTACAACTGACCAAAATGTTGTACAACAAATTTGTTTTTTCCCGTATCAGAAAACTAATCCAGCACTGAACTCCTTGGGACTGTAACATGGTATGAAATTCTAAGCATACAATATATTGTGAAATTCTGTCATCAAATGCAAAACTAATCATCACTTAAATCCCATTAACAAACATATACAATGATGACACACAACTATCGAAAATTAGACCTGTCTAAACTTCTAAAGAATATAGCAGAAAGATTAGAGTCCAACAAAGGGCAATTAAAGAGACTAGACCAAGGACCTGTTAAGATTCAAAAAAGGATTAGACATTTATATAGATAATGATAACATCCCAGTTACAATAGATGAGATAAAATATTTATAAGGTCTATTAAACCTAATTCTTTAGGGCATAAGCCAACTATTAACTACCTGGGGTTTAGGAAGATATTTCCTCTGTGGGCAGTTGTTCCATAACCATGCACTATGGCCTTTCATATTTATGTATTTAGATTTATAAGACCATTAAAAATGTCTCTCTGCAGCAGGTCCAGGCCATTGTCTGAAACAGGATAACTGGCTAAATAGAGCACTCGCTGTGATTTGGCATAGAAATTCTTGTGTTCATTTTGTGTATAATTGTTCTTTCATCACTTTAGTATCATTCACCACCTCTTTCTGTTTTATTGCAGCTTTGCCAATGAATTAAGAAGGTAGGTCTTAATTCAATAATTATGAGTAGACACACTGTCCATATCGCTGTTTTGTGGAGCCACTCCTCCAATGATCCTTGCCTCCCTCTGCTCAGACACACTATTGAATGCTCAAGACTAGAAGTTTAATTCTGGGCCCTGTGCTCACACTGTGCTACTAAAAACTGGAAAATAAAATTTGTGTTTTTATGCAAGTTGTACTATAGAACATTTTCCTGAAGAC
Organism: Dermochelys coriacea; assembly: GCF_009764565.3. Lineage (NCBI taxonomy): Eukaryota > Metazoa > Chordata > Testudines > Dermochelyidae > Dermochelys > Dermochelys coriacea. The sequence goes on from NC_050068.2 coordinate 145,004,530, forward strand.
CATTACATTTAGGGAAGAACAAATGAGATTTTTTGTGGGGTGGGACAACACATAACTTTTGCCACTTTTAGAACCAATTAATATCTGAATCTCTTGTAAGATTCTAAAATGGCAGCACAGTGTATTTGTAGAAGATTGTACCCACAAAAACAAACAAAACAAACAAAAAAACCCACTAAAAATACTCCTCAAAGCCAGAAGAAGGAGTAGGCCCATTGACAAACCCAGTCTTTGGTCGTTCCTTAAAGATTTTGTACAGCTAGTGACCCCCAGAAAAGATACCTGAGGGAAACAAACTTATTGAACAATGAAGTAAAAATACAAGAGGGGGCATATACTGTCTGGCTGCTCCCCTGAAGAAGAAATGGGATCCCAGAGGATTCTATTGATACTAAGTCCAGAAGGAACCATTGTGATATCCAGTCTGACCTCCTGCATAACACAGGCTATAGAACTTCCCTGAAATAATTCCTGTTTGAACTAGAGCATATATTTTAATAAAACATGTTCCTGTAGCCGCCCCCACCCCCCGCAAAAAAAGAACTGCCATGAGGTAGAACTATTGGGGAAGTTTGGGGGCAAAAAAAAGAAAGTCTTAGATCCTGCTATGTTGAATAGATTGTGTGGGAATTTAGGGGCGTCGACATGTGGCTGCAAGGGAAATTAAAATTTGGACAAGCGTTCAAAATTTAAATAGCTAATACAAACTAAGCTTTTCAAGTTTTAGGCCCTGATTATCATATATACTTAGATCCTTTTACTCTACTCTGAGCATAAATTAAATTTACATTAAATTAAATGAAGTTATATTTACTATTTTTAAAGTATTGTCTGAGCAACATAAAGAGGTGTTAGTGTTAATTAGAATCTTCCCTGCCTAATCAAAATTCCACAAGATTATATGACATATATGTAAAGGTGGACATTTTGTACTGATTTTAAAAGCTTGAAAATCTTTCTAGTTTTGACCAGTTCACTTCACTTAGACCTTGGTTTGGTATTATCCCTTCATACAACCAAACACACCTAAAGGCAAAATGTTCAAAACATTCTATGGAAATAAGCACTGAACCTCATTTTTTTCTCATGGTATTTCTGCACATAGTAAGTTGTTTTGTCTTAATATCTCTTTCTAATGGTGGCTGTTAGAAGTGAGAATTCTTTACAAACTCTTTCCTCATTAACGTTTTCTCCAGTGTTTGAAACAAAGATTATACAAAAAGAAAAGGAGTACTTGTGGCACCTTAGAGACTAACAAATTTATTAGAGCATAAGCTTTCGTGAGCTACAGCTCACTTCATCGGATGCATTTGGTGGAAAAAACAGAGGAGAGATTTATATACACACACACAGAGAACATGAAACAATGGGTTTATCATACACACTGTAAGGAGAGTGATCACTTAAGATAAGCCATCACCAGCAGCAGGGGGGGGAAAGGAGGAAAACCTTTCATGGTGACAAGCAAGGTAGGCTAATTCCAGCAGTTAACAAGAATATCAGAGGAACAGTGGGGGGTGGGGTGGTAGGGAGAAATACCATGGGGAAATAGTTTTACTTTGTGTAATGACTCATCCATTCCCAGTCTCTATTCAAGCCTAAGTTAATTGTATCCAGTTTGCAAATTAATTCCAATTCAGCAGTCTCTCGTTGGAGTCTGTTTTTGAAGCTTTTTTGTTGAAGTATAGCCACTCTTAGGTCTGTGATCGAGTGACCAGAGAGATTGAAGTGTTCTCCAACTGGTTTCTGAATGTTATAATTCTTGACGTCTGATTTGTGTCCATTCATTCTTTTACGTAGAGACTGTCCAGTTTGGCCAATGTACATGGCAGAGGGGCATTGCTGGCACATGATGGCATATATCACATTGGTAGATGCGCAGGTGAACGAGCCTCTGATAGTGTGGCTGATGTGATTAGGCCCTATGATGGTATCCCCTGAATAGATATGTGGACAGAGTTGGCAACGGGCTTTGTTGCAAGGATAGGTTCCTGGGTTAGTGGTTCTGTTGTGTGGTGTGTGGTTGCTGGTGAGTATTTGCTTCAGATTGGGGGGCTGTCTGTAAGCAAGGACTGGTCTGTCTCCCAAGATCTGAGAGAGTGATGGCTCGTCCTTCAGGATAGGTTGTAGATCCTTGATGATGCGTTGGAGAGGTTTTAGTTGGGGGCCGAAGGTGATGGCTAGTGGCGTTCTGTTGTTTTCTTTGTTGGGCCTGTCCTGTAGTAGGTGACTTCTGGGTACTCTTCTGACTCTTTCAATCTGTTTCTTCACTTCAGCAGGTGCGTATTGTAGTTATAGGAATGCATGATAGAGATCTTGTAGGTGTTTGTCTCTGTCTGAGGGGTTGGAGCAAATGCGGATATATATCGTAGCGCTTGGCTGTAGACAATGGATCGAGTGGTATGATCTGGATGAAAGCTAGAGGCATGTAGGTAGGAATAGCGGTCAGTAGGTTTCCGATATAGGGTGGTGTTTATGTGACCATCGCTTATTAGCACCGTAGTGTCCAGGAAGTGGATCTCTTGTGTGGACTGGTCCAGGCTGAGGTTGATGGTGGGATGGAAATTGTTGAAATCATGGTGGAATTCCTCAAGAGCTTCTTTTCCATGGGTCCAGATGATGAAGATGTCATCAATGTAGCGCAAGTAGAGTAGGGGCATTAGGGGACGAGAGCTGAGGAAGCGTTGTTCTAAGTCAGCCATAAAAATGTTGGCATACTGTGGGGCCATGCGGGTACCCATCGCAGTGCCGCTGATTTGAAGGTATACATTGTCACCAAATGTGAAATAGTTATGGGTCAGGACAAAGTCACAAAGTTCTGCCACCAGGTTAGCGGTGACAGTATCGGGGATACTGTTCCTGTCGGCTTGTAGTCCATCTTTGTGTGGAATGTTGGTGTAGAGGGCTTCTACATCCATAGTGGCTAGGATGGTGTTTTTAGGAAGATCACCAATGGACTGTAGTTTCCTCAGGAAATCGGTGGTGTCTCGAAGATAGCTGGGAGTGCTGGTAACGAAGGGCCTGAGGAGGGAGTCTATATAGCTAGACAATCCTGCTGTCAGGGTGCCAATGCCTGAGATGATGGGGCGTCCAGGATTTCCAGGTTTATGGATCTTGGGTAGCAGATAGAATACCCCAGGTCGGGGCTCCAGGGGTGTGTCTGTGCGGATTTGTTCTTGTGCTTTTTCAGGGAGTTTCTTGAGCAAATGCTGTAGTTTCTTTTGGTAACTCTCAGTGGGATCAGAGGGTAATGGCTTGTAGAAAGTGGTGTTGGAGAGCTGCCTAGTAGCCTCTTGTTCATACTCCGACCTATTCATGATGACGACAGCACCTCCTTTGTCAGCCTTTTTGATTATGATGTCAGAGTTGTTTCTGAGGCTGTGGATGGCACTGTGTTCTGCATGGCTGAGGTTATGGGGTAAGCGATGCTGCTTTTCCACAATTTCAGCTCGTGCACGTCGGCGGAAGCAGTCTATGTAGAAATCCAGGCTGCTGTTTCGACCTTCAGGAGGAGTCCACCCAGAATCCTTCTTTTTGTAGTGTTGGCAGGAAGGTCTCTGTGGCTTAATATGTTGGTCAGAGGTGTGTTGGAAATATTCCTTGAGTCTGAGACGTCGAAAATAGGATTCTAGGTCACCACAGAACTGTATCATGTTCGTGGGGGTGGAGGGGCAAAAGGAGAGGCCCCCAGATAGGACAGATTCTTCCGCTCACTAGCCATCACCTTCAGCCCCCAACTAAAACCTCTCCAACGCATCATCAAGGATCTACAACCTATCCTGAAGGACGAGCCATCGCTCTCTCAGATCTTGGGAGACAGACCAGTCCTTGCTTACAGACAGCCCCCCAATCTGAAGCAAATACTCACCAGCAACCACACACCACACAACAGAACCACTAACCCAGGAACCTATCCTTGCAACAAACCCCATTGCCAACTCTGTCCACATATCTATTCAGGGGATATGGTTTTGGTCTGTCTGTCTGGTCTGTGTACTTGCCAGGCACAGATCAAGGAAGCAAGCAATCCAACTCCATTAGAATTAGTAAGTACTAGCAAGGGAATGCGTTAGCTTATTTTTGTTTTGGCTTGTGATTTTCTCTGTGCTGAGAGGAAGGTGTATTCCTTTTTTATTCTTTTTGTAACTTTAAAGTTTGGCCCAGAGGGAAATCCTCTGTGTTTTTGAATCTGTTTGCCCTGTAAGATTATCTTCCATTCTAATTTCTCAGAGGTGCTTCTTTTACCTTTTTTCTTTCTAATAAAGTTCTGTTTCTTTTAGAATCTGATTGGGGTTATTTTTGTGTCCTAAAAAACCCCGAGGTTGGTCTGTGCTCATCTTGTTTATCCTCAAGCCTGCCCAGGAAAGGGGGTTCAGGGGCTTGGGGGGATATTAGTGAGGAGTAGGAACTCCAAGTGTCCTTTCCCTGAGTTTGTCTAAATCACTTGGTGTTTTAGACAACTAGGCAGTGTTACCTAATCCAAGGTACAAGGGAGAATTTGTGCCTTGGGGAGTTTTTAACCTAAGCTGGTAGAAATAAGCTTAGGTGGTCTTTCATGCGGGTCCCCACATCTGTACCCTAGAGTTCAGAGTAGGGAGGAAACCTTTGCAACACCAAACTCAGTACCATTCTGGCACTGTTTTAATTTTAAGAAAGTGAAATGGAAGAGCTTCACCAATGATCTTAATGCCGCTGTAAGAAAAATCAAAGTACAGCAGAAAATTACAATCAATTTGTCAATGCGGTGCACACTGTCTTAATGAAGTAGATTCCACAAGGCTGCAGAACAAACTATATGCCAGGACTAACACCAAGTTATCAGATCAATATGCAAAATACAAGCAGACCCATTTCTTGAGGATACCATCACAACTGGCGAAGAACTGGTCTCTGCACTAAAGAGAGAAAAAATAGAAATCATAGCAGAATCTCATGGAGAGCGTGAACATGACCTATAACAGCAAGAAAGTATGGATAATCATCCAGGAATATAGTAATGTCACAAGGAAGGCAGACCAAAACTACAATGTTACTGCAGACCAGGTCTCACACCAATTCCAAGAAAATGCCAGGAACAAACAACCCAAGACATGGATTAAGCAGCAAGAAGACCTGGATACTTATAATTTTAGTACACAAATGACCAAATTAACCTCTGGAATTAATTCCCTCAAGGATGGGGAAAAAACCACTGGTCTCTAGATGACATTTGCAGTGAACAAATCAAACGCTTCAGACCAGCAACAAAATACTAATTAATCAAGATGTTTAATGCATGCTCAGTCACATACAAATATCCAAGAGCTGGTGATGAGCACATGTTGTGTCATTCCTAAAGCCAGGGAAGGATGCAACAGATCTGAAGAACTTCAGGACTATATCACTACTATGTCACTTCTACAAACTGGATGAATATCTCACTTTAAACTGCCTATCACTGCAGTTTGAAAAGCACCTAATCCCAGAATAAGATGGATTTTGCCCAGGCAAGTCATGCACTAATCAAGTCCTAAACATCAGTCAATACATCAACATTGCTTTGAAAAGGGTATAGTAATGGCAACATTTGTGTTGACCTACCAGCAACAGATGACATAGTGAATCACCAAAGGATCCTCACTAAAATATAGAACATGACAAAAGATCACCACCTCATATGACCAATTTAATTTCTAATAGAGAATTGATGTTTCAACTCAGAGAGGTAGATTAACTACATTGATGGAAAAATCCTCCTAGTAGCATAGGAAGTGTCTACACTTAGGCGCAACAGCTGTAAATAGACATAACTTTATATTTTAAGTAAACTGATCTAGAATCCTTGAGATTGAATCAGGCAAACTATCCAGGTACAGACATGGAGCCACCATGAAAAATTAAAACCAAGATATAATGCCCAAAATAAGAGAAATCACACAATTAAATAGAAAAAGAAATTAAGAGATGTGTGAAGAATGTTGTAATATTGGTTAGACAATAGTATTTGCATACATATTCAAGCTGTAAGTCATTTACTATTTTGTATTTAAAATCACAAACAAAACAATACACACAATTTTACCGGGGGGGAGCGGGAGGGAGGGGAAGGAGCTTGATGCAAAAAAGAACAAATCACATATGACAGATGTTAGCCATGTTGCTTAATTCGCAACTGGAAGACGCTTAGATATCATGCTGATGAGGGTGTTATAAGAACTAAAATAAAATATGAAATATCCTGTAATAAAGTTTACTCCTGTAATCATTGGTGGGTAGGAGAGTAACATAATAAAGAACACACAATCCATATATGTAGAATATACCAAGGTCATAGAATCATACAATATTAGATTATCAGGGTTGGAAGGGACCTCAGGAGGTCTTCTAGTCCAACCCCCTGCTCAAAGCAGGACCAATCCCCAACTAAATCACCCAGCCAGGGCTGTCAAGCCTGATCTTAAAAACCTCGAAGGAAGGAGATTCCACCAACTCCCTAGGTAACGCATTCCAGTGCTTCATCACCCTCCTAGTGAAAAAGTTTTTCCTAATATCCAATCTAAACCTCCCCCAGTGCAATTTGAGACCATTACTCCTTGTTCTGTCATCTGGTACCACTGAGAACAGTCTAGATCCATCCTCTTTGGAACCCCCTTTCAGGTAGCTCTCAAATCCCTCCTCATTCTTCTTTTCTGCAGATTAAATAATCCCAGTTCTCAGCCTCTCCTCATAAATCATGTGCTCCAGCCCCCTAATCATTTTTGTTGCCCTCCGCTGGATGCTTTCCAATTTTTTCACATCCTTCTTTTAGTGTGGGGCCCAAAACTGGACACAGTTTTCCAGATGAGGCCTCCCCAATGTCGAATAGAGAGAAACAATCACATCCCTCAATCTGCTGGCAATACCCCTACTTATACTACCCAAGATGCCATTGGCCTTCTTGGCAACAAGGGCACACTGTTGACTCATATCTAGCTTCTCATCCACTGTAACCCCTAGGTCCTTTTCTGTATAACTTCTGCCTAGCCATTCGATCCCTAGTCTGTAGCAGTGCATGAGATTCTTCCGTCCTAAGTGCAGGACTCTGCACTTGTCCTTGCTCAATCTCATCAGATTTCTTTTGGCCCAAACCTCTAATTTGTCAAGGTTCCTCTGTATCCTATCCCTACCCTCCAGCATATCTACCTCTCCTCCCAGTTTAGTGTCATCTGCAAACATGCTGAGGGTGCAATCCACACCATCCTCCAGATCATTAATGAAGATATTGAACAAAACCGGCCCAGGACCGACCTTTGGGGAACTCCGATTGATATCGGCTGCCAGCTAGACATGGAGCCATTGATCACTACCCATTGAGCTCAACAATCTAGCCAGATTTCTATCCACCTTAAAGTCCATTCATCCAGCCCATACTACTTTAACTTGCTGGCAAGAATACTGTGGGAGACCGTGTCAAAAGCTTTGCTTAAAGTCAAGGAACAACATGTCCACTGCTTTCCCCTCATCCACAGAGCCAGTTATCTCGTCATAGAAGGCAATTAGGTTAGTCAGGCATGACTTGCCCTTGGTGAATCCATGCTGACTGTTCCTGATCACTTTCCTCTCCTCTAAGTGCTTCAGAATTGATTCCTTAAGGACCTGCTCCATGATTTTTCCAGGGACTGAGATGAGGCTGACTGACCTGTAGTTCTCCAGATCCTCTTTCTTCCCTTTTTAAAAGATGGGCATTACATTAGCCTTTTTCCAGTCATCTGGGACCTCCTCCAATTGCCATGAGTTTTCAAAGCTAATGCCAATGGCTCTGCAATCACATCCACCAACACCTTTAGCACTCTCGGGTGCAGCACATCCGGCCCCATGGACTTGTGCTCGTCCAGCTTTTCTAAATAGTCCCGAACCACTTCTTTCTCCACAGAGGGCTAGTCACCTCCTCCCCGTGCTCTGCTGGCCAGTGCAAAAGTCTGGTAGCTGGCCTTGTTCGTGAAGACAGAGGCAAAAAAAACATTGACTACATTAGCTTTTTCCATATCCACTGTCACTAGGTTGCCTCCGTCATTCAGTAAAGGGCCCACACTTTCCTTGACTTCCTTCTTCTTGCTAATATACCTGAAGAATCCCTTCTTGTTACTCTTAACATCTCTAGCTAGCTGCAACTCCAAGTGTGATTTGGCCTTCCTGATTTCACTCCTGCATGCCTGAGCAATATTTTTATACTCCTCCCTGGTCATTTGTCCAATCTTCCACTTCTTCTAAGCTTCTTTTTTGTGTTTAAGATCAGCAAGGATTTCACTGTTAAGCCAAGCTGGTCACCTGACATATATACTATTCTTTCTACACATCAGGATGGTTTGTCCCTGTAATCTCAATAAGTACTCTTTAAAATACAGGTTTCAGAGTAGCAGCCGTGTTAGTCTGTATTCGCAAAAAGAAAAGGAGTACTTGTGGCACCTTAGAGACTAACAAATTTACTTGAGCATAAGCTTTCGTGAGCTACAGCTCACTTCATCGGATGCATTCAGTGGAAAATACACTGAATGCATCCGATGAAGTGAGCTGTAGCTCTCAAAAGCTTATGCTCAAATAAATTTGTTAGTCTCTAAGGTGCCACAAGTACTCCTTTTTTTAAAATACAGCCAGCTCTCCTGGACTCCTTTCTCCCTCATGTTATTCTCCCAGGGGATCCTGACCATAAGTTCCCTGAGGGAGTCAAAGTCTGCTTTTCTTAAGTCTAGGGTCCGTATTCTGCTGCTCTCCTTTCTTCCTTATGTCAGGATCCTGAATTCAACCATCTCATGGTCACTGCCTCCCAGGTTCCCATCCACCTTGGCTTCCTCTACTAATTCTTCCTGGTTTGTGAGCAGGTCAAGAAGAGCTCTGTCCCTAGTTGGTTCCTCCAGCATTTATACCAGGAAATTGTCCCCTACACTTTCCAAAAACTTCCTGGATTGTCTGTGCACTGCTGAATTGCTCTCCCAGCAGATATCAGGGTGATTGAAGTCTCCCATGAGAACCAGGGCCTGCAACCTAGTAACTTCTGTTAGTTGCCAGAAGAAAGCCTCATCCATCTCATCCCCCTGGTCCGGTGGTCTATAGCAGACTCCCACCATGACATCACCCTTGTTGCTCACACTTCTAAACTTAATCCAGAGACTCTCAGGTTTTTCTGCAATTTCATCCTGGAGCTCTGAGCAGTCATATTGCTCTCTTACATACAATTCAACTCCCCCACCTTTTCTGCCTGGCCTGTCCTTCCTGAATAGTTTATATCGATCCATGACAGTACTCCAGGCATGTGAGTTATCCCACCAAGTCTCTGTTATTCCAATCATATCATAATTCCTTGACTGTGCCAGAACTCCCAGTTCTCCCTGCTTGTTTCCCAGGCTTCTTGCATTTGAGTATAGGCACTTGAGATAACTCGCTGATCGTTCCTCTTTCTCAGTATGAGGCAGGAGACCTCCCCTCTTGAACTCTCCTGTTTGTGCTTCCTCCCGATATCCCACTTTCCGACTTACCTCAGGTCTTTGGTCTCCTTCCCCCGGTGAACCTAGTTTAAAGCCCTCCTCACTAGGTTAGCCAGCCTGCTTGTGAAGATGCTCTTCCCTTTCTTCGTTAGGTGGAGCCCATCTCTGCCTAGCACTCCTCCTTCTCAGAACACCATCCCATGGTCAAAGAATCCAAAGCCTTCTTTCTGACATCACCTGCGTAGTCATTCATTGACTTCCACGATTCGACGGTCTCTACCCGGTCCTTTTCCTTCCACGGGGAGGATGGACGAAAACACTACTTGCACCTCAAACTCCTTTATCCTTCTTCCCAGAGCCACATAGTTTGCAGTGATCCGCTCAAGGTCATTCTTGGCAGTATCATCGGTGACAATGTGGAGAAGCAGGAAGGGGTAGGAATCCGAGGGCTTGATGAGTCTCGGCAGTCTCTCCATCACATTGTGAATCCTAGCTCCTGGCAAGCAGCAGACTTCTCGGTTTTCTCGGTTGGGGCAGCAGATAGATGACTCAGTCCCCCTGAGGAAAGAGTCCCTGACCACCACCACTCGCCTCCTTCTCTTGGGAGCGGTGGTTGTGGAACCCCCATCCCTAGGACAGTGCATCTTATGCTTTCCAATCAGCGGAGTCTCCTTCTTTTCCATTCCCTCAGATGCATCATCTAGTCCACTCTCTGTAATAGTACCTGTGGAGAGAACATGAAAATGGTTGCTCACCTGTATCTGCATTGCTGGCACATGGATGCTCCCCTTTCTTCTTCTGGAGGTCACATGCTGCCAAAGGTCTCTCTCTGACAGAATGGGATATGTCTGTATCAAATTATGGACTCCGTTTTATATTGTGTTAAGCACTTATCTAAACTTTCCTGTCTATTGTACTGAATTCCAGAAGCAGCCTTGCCCAGGAAAGGTACTCATATTGGAGGGTTACATGTTCTAGGAATACTTTTAGGGAAGTTCTATGCCCTGTCTTTTACAAAAGATAAAACTAGGAGGATCACAATGATGTCTTCTGGCCTTGGACTCTATGAAATACTTTAAAACAACATTCTGTTCTTTGCAGACGACTCAACCGTCAATCACAACATGTAAGGAGGACTTTCAGGAGAGAGAGAGAGAGGTCAGGAAGGACTATGCTCAACCTGAAACATGAATGCACCTTGGACACAGAGGGGCGTGAAAACAGACATGGGAAAGGTACACCACAGGACTTTTGTTATTTTCAATATCTTTTACTCTTAAAGGACTCAGGAGTTAAGTCATTGCAGTCAAGAAATTCCTTTGCTAAGCCTGTGTTCCCTGCTTACATGCCACATTGTCCTCAAAGGGCTTGAACTAGAAGCCAGAGAGCCCACAAAAACTAACCACAGCGCTGGGGATGTGTGTATTAATGACTGGGGTGGCTCAGGTTTGAAGATCCAGGGTGGCTGAGCATGGTACTCCATACCTCAAGGAAGAACTTGGGTAAGAAATTTGAGCCCAGGAGTGTATTCAAAGGTCCTAGAGTTAGAAATAGTGACTAGAGTCTACTTAGTGGGTGTGGAAACCCATGAAATCCAGTGATTGGATCCACATACAACAGACTGGTCACTATACAGACATCAGGCCACATTGTAACACTCAACACAAGTACTATATATACTTTAAGGAGTGTCTTCGGCCCATCCATGACACTAGTGTTAAGCAGTAGTATCATGAGTCTAGTCATTACAGTGAACTCTAGTTCTATTTCATGTAATTCACACTATTGACTTCTTGAAATGGTAATTAATGGACTAAAAACTATGTTGTTCAAACTACTATTTGGAACATCAGGACATCCCATTAACCCACAAGGGCTGGCTTTGAATGTAATTTGAACTGGATGTTTGACTTTCACTAACCTTTTACTGCAGTTAAATATAAAAGAAAAATATCACTAGGCTTTCACATGAGTTATGGATATGGGTACTTTTGGTCTCCATTGAATATTCATAAAAATAGATATATCTTTAGCATTGCATTAACTTGATACTGATATGATTATGCATTTCATTTTTCATCTATATAGGCCATAGAAAAGACCCTGTTTTGTCTCTCCTCCGACTATCATGAGTATTTACTTTGAATGGCTTTTATTTCATTAAACAAGAAATAGATGATTAAGGTGTTAAATCATAGAAAAGTGTGTGTAGGAGTTAAATACATACTGTTCGGTTTTCTTTCACAGTTAAGCAGATGGAGGTGCTGTATGAATACCTACTCTTACTGATGTAACCCCAGCCCTGAAGAGTGACTGCAGCCTTCTCCTTTTGGTCCTCAGGGTTCTGGTTTCATTTATAAGGGCTCCTGATGCCTCCACCCAATGGAACCTCTCCTAGTGCAGAGAACACAGCGGTCTTGTACCTTGGAAAAATACTCAACACCCAATCTCATACAGAGGAATATCAGTGAGAGCACATGAAAATAGACTAGCTATCACGATTCCCAAAATACTAAACCAATAACTAGGGCTTTCTGAGATATGTGGAATTCAGTATGAGAGACGGCTGAAAAGTGGATTAAAGTAATAAAAGACAAAAACAATGCTAAATAAATTCTCCCCTTCCCAACATTTACAGCCAGTACCAACCATTCTGTGCTTCTTCTCATCACCTGCCTAGGCAAATAGCAAGTTTAGCCTCAGTCTTTTATGGGTAGTGCAGTGCTGAAGTTGGTGGTCCACTTAAAACAAAATAGAAAAATAAATAAACTAGGATCTTCTTATCAAGTATCCACAGCAGGGATGGTAAAACCATCCTTGTGGTTCTCTAATCTGGATTCCAATGTGCAGTTAGGCTGTCCCTTGGTAGCCTGACTGTAACTCTCCTCAGTTTCCAGGGTTTTTGATCTCTGCTGAGATGACACTTTTCAATGTCCCAGAAATCCACAAAGGGCTTAAGTCTTTCATTGGGTAGGAATGTGGAGGGTAGAAGGGTCCTCCCTGTTGAATAGCTTCTCTTTCTGCTCCACTCCAAAGTCCAAACTCAGCCAAAACCCAGAGTAAAAATCAAACCCTTTGTCTCTGAATTCCGGTTTATGATTAGTTCTGGTAGTGGTTCTAGCCAGTTCTAGACAGTTCTCTCTCTGCCCTGGACCCTAGGTAATCTGGGAAGCAGAGTACTGAACCACTGCCACAATTACTGTTACAGTCTAGGGCAAATTCACTAGACGCTCAATATGGTAGTTCAGGAAAATCCCCTCCATGTAAGAGTAAGATGTAAGAGTGTGTGCAGTACCAGACTTTTTGATCTTAGATTATACAGCAAACCGGATATTGTTCAATAACCTGCTTTTTAAGTGTTTGCAAATTTTGATAGTACAAATATCATCCATTGCCCATTTACTTTAAATAATCAACTATGTTTGGTCAAACAAATTTGTAAGAAAATCAACTGCTGCTTCAGTTGTTGGAGAGTATAGATTCTTTCTGGCTATTTGGAATAATAATTCAGCAGCACAGTGGCATACCAATTGTTGACAAGGTGGTAGTTATAGGCACCCGTAAAATCCAAAACTATCTTTTCTCATGTCTTTCAGGTGATGGCACTGGGTTCAAATGTGTATCAGGAGTTTTGGTTTATGTGAAATAGTGTCCATCTTCCTCATATGCTTATATAATAAATTCTCCTGACTCATTACCTTTTAATCCCTGATTGCATAAGCAAATCATCATCTGCAGGCTCAACAATAATTCTAACAACAGTTGCTCCCAAGTATGTTAGAAGGTTTTTTTGGCCATATTACCTTTCATCCTGCACAGTACCAGATGCCTATGTTCTTCGAAAGAAGTCATAGACCTGCCAATGGGCCTTGCGCTTTACCTCTGAATTTGTAATATTATGTAACGGCATTGACAGTTGGTTGAGATTGCTGGTGTCATGTTTTCAGTGAAATTATTTTTTTCTGTGTGAATGCTGAAGCTAGAGCTGTGGTGACTGTGCCATAAATTCTGTCTTTCTTTTTCCCCTTGGATTTATTGCCAAATGTACAGAACTCAAACTAAATCCCAGTTTCCGCATTGGCTTTTATTAGTGAGGAACTTCCCTCATGCTACAATATTTTACTCAGAGAATTAGTGCACATTGTGAAAACACAACAAAATTTACCCTGTTTTCCTGCTTCTCACACCTTTACATAGGAAGTAGAACCACAGGCTATTTAACCATTCACTTCAGAAGTACATCATGGGCTAAACTACACCACCAGTTGGGAAAGTTCTTGATGAGAATAGCCACAGAGGAAAAATAGCTGCTAAATAAAGGTGACAATTCTATTATTGCTTCTTGAATAATGATGGAGAAAGTAGGTTGGGAGAAACAATCACTGAATGTGGAATTGCAAAAGACCTATTAGGGTCATATTATCCATCCTCTGATCTTGCAGGTTTGTTGCCTACAACATGCTTTTAAGTGTATTGTCCTAGTAAGCTGATAAGAGGTGGCTCTGAAGTTCTGCTTGCTTTTGCTAATTTGTTCTTATCTGTCCCCACTAAGAAAACAGTTAGAATTTAATGTCTCTTACGGTCTCTATTTATTTGGCAGTCGATCTCAGGGACTACGTATTGGTTAATTTGTTCTTTCCAAATGCTCTCTCTAGCTGCAAGCAGTAGAGTTCCCACTCTATTTCATCTTAATAGCTCTATTGTTTCCTACACCCTTTATACTGCTGAAATTGACTGGAGCACAGCTCACTCACTCCCAGCAGTTGTCCCAATGTTTAGTGCTCTAGATTTGGTTTCCTGTAGTTTTTCACTATTGCTTCACAGTTTATATCACTTGATCAGGATGATCAAAACTTGCTGATACTGTTCTGCTATCCACAGTTATCAGCAGACTGCTGGGCAACAGGCCAAGGTACAGCTCAACTCGGTGTATTCTCTGGGTCTACTTCACTCTTGTTTTCATGGCTATGCTGAGTAAGATCATGACCCTGCTGTCAAGCTGCTGCTGCTTACACACTTTTGAGATATAATGTCATGGAACCAACTGCTCTCTTCCCATTAATTTTTGTCATATTTAATTGGATCCATTTGTGTTAGGCGTGGACTGGATCCAGCAACTTCCTAATTTATTGCCAATCTAAGGTCTCTCACATATATATGTAAATAGAAACTTAAAATTAAGTAGACCAAAAATTAGAAACTAGGAATTTCAATAAAAATTGAAACTAATAGTCCTTATTCATGTGACTAGTTTTTATTTATTTTAGGAGTCCAATTGACAATATTTATTACAGTTATACCCCTCCAACGTCAGAACTGAAACACTACCATGTGGCTAAACTGACTGATTACACAATGAAAGTAAGAAATAGTACATAGTGAATATAAACAGGGCTCAATTCCAACTCCCATTGAAATCAATGGGAATTTTTCCATTGACTTCAACAAGAGCTGAATTGGAGAACATAAATTGCAAGATATCCATAGGCTCACACTTGTTTACATTCATCAGATAGATTCAAATAATGGATCAAGTTTCAAACTCAGGATCTGTTCATATACAACTTGCAAATATATATAAATGCAAATCATTAAATAAGTTGTTTGTCATAAGTAGTCACACCCCACTTGATTATTCAACAAACATATTAAACCTATGGGAGACTGCAATTGCATGGACTCCAGGACCAGGAGTATAGACTGATACCCATCTCCATTTTTCCCTCATGAGATGTAGAAAGCACCCTGTCTTGATTTTCACAGTGTCAAGGCAAGATTAATGCCCGGATGAAGAGCAGAAACTGAATCCATGCAAGATAGAGGCAACATTGGATAGAGACAGAAATATCTGAAGAACCAGCCAATACAACACAAAAGCATTTGTCCTCTTTTAGTCAGTGGTATGGAGTCTCAGGTTCCTTCTGGACTCTTCTCTGATCCTGAATACCTAATGATTTCAGTAGCCAGAAATGCCTGCTACAATCTTTGTCTTCTGCAGCTTTGTCTAACATACCCTTATTGATTGCTTGTCCTGATTAAACTCAGCCCTTCTCCCCACTTGGAGTATAAATTACACTGTTTACGCCACCTGATGTTGATTTACTGACATGTCAATATCACCACAGTTTATGTCATTTCTACATTTGGCTGAATACTTCAGCATTCCCATGTCACAAATATGAAAAAGTCCTGGACAGTTATATAGATAACAGGATTGTGCTGATTTACAACAGTAAGGTTTAAAAAACCCCCCCACACATACACACACCTCAGGAGTTTTGGAAGAGATTGTAAATATAGCTATGCAGAAAAGGGTAATTCCAATTTGTAGAGGATTTCAGGATTTTGAAATTTGGTTGCATTCCAGTTTGGAACAAAATCTGAAAGTTTTGTAATTCTCCTTGAAAGGGAAAACTCTGTGGTCTGCAGCCCCAGAATGACTGCCTGGCTGCAGCCCTGGACCTGCAGATCCTGGCTGGTAGGGAGATGGGAACCTGAAAGACCTGGGATCCTCAGAGCATGGGATCCAGTGCTTTCAAGTGCTTGGCTCCCCATCAGCCCACCAGACAGGCTGCCAAGGAGCTGGGTGGGTAAGCGGGAAGGTAATCAGACAGGTTCCCAATGGAAACTTGTGGAACACTGCCTGATTTCCATCAGCCCTTTGTCAAAATCAAACCATCTCCACAAAATATTTTGATTTTGATGAATTGGCATTCCCCAGTGGAAAAACTTTCTGTCGGAGAATTTCCGACCAGGGCTAGATCTAAACACTTATGATTCAGAGCATATGCTAATCTAACAAAAGGTCTAGGAAGAAATTTTCATGAGGGTAGGTTATTCCAGAAGTATTTACTGCAGGGTTACTGGCACCTTTCTTTGAAGCATCTGGTACTGATCACTGTCAGAGATTAGATGGACCTCTGGATTAAAATCCTGGCCCTACTGAAGTCAATGACAAAACTCCCACTGATTTCAATGAACCATTGTTTCACCCTAGTCTGATTTAGTTGGCAATTCCTGTTGTGTTGTGTTTCTGTGATGTAATTCTGCAGTTTAATTTACCATACTTTCCAGAGTCAAACAAAAAAAGGGAACAGTAATATGGCAAAGTAGTATACAGAATACTACTCAAATCTGCTAGGCAATTTCCAGGAAGTTCAGTGGAATTAATGATTTACCACTAGCAGATTCATGTAATAAACAAGCTGCTGGAAGATTCTCAAAGTGTTTTGTTTTGCTTCTTTACAGTACAGCCAAGCACAAAATGTTAAAGTAACTTTCTCCCAAGCATGTGGAGTCTTTTAATACTTGATTTAATCATTTTGGTCCTTAGTGCATCATACCTTGTCTAATAAACTTATTTGAACTTGTATGTCAGTTTTGTGCTGTGCATATTGTAATCTAAGCAAAATTTGACTCTCATATACAAAAAGAGAGCTAGGAGGAAGTGAAATTTTCAACTTTGTGTCTTACCACAGAAGAAAAAATCTCCCACCATTCTAAACAAATTAACTGAGTTCAAGCTAGAGCCAAGAGTTGATTAGTTTGAAAAAAAATGTGAACTTTGACTTGCAGACTTTTTACCTGCATAAAAAAGCTGAAAGTGGGATGCTTTTCCCCCAATATTACAGATACTATCTATGATGAATTTCTGTGGTTGTATCTATCTTAAGATACAGCATAATATTTCTCTGTAATTTTTATATAGTGGATCATATTTTGATCTCAGTTGCAGCAGTGTAAATCTATGGACCTCACTGGAGTTCCTATAGATTTACGTGAGCATAACAGAGTGAAGAATTTGGCCCAATATCTTCTAAGAGCAATGTGGATATCTAAAGTTAGACATCTAGGTCCATATCTAAGCAGATAAAGTAGTAGCCTGATATACTTTTTACCCACAGCTCCTTTGAATCAGCAAGAGTGCTCTGGGCCACTGAAAAAAGAACTACTTATTTTAGATGCCTAAATATGGATTTAGTTGTCTAACTTCAAACAATCAACTTAGAATATTTTTGCCACAGTGTCCAATTATCTAAAGCTCCTGCAGTGGACTATAATGAAATTTCAACAAGTCAAATGAAAACAACATTTCAAAGAAAATATCATCTGATTGTCCATGACCTCTTTCTCTCTGTCTGCTGCATGTTGCCCTTTGTCATAAATATAAAGGGAAGAGTAACCACCTTTCTGTATACAGAACTATAAAATCCCTCCTGGCCAGAGGGAAACCCTTTCTCTTGTAAAGGGTTAAGAAGCTAAGAAAACCTCTCTGGCACCTGACCAAAATGACCAATGAGGAGACAAGATATTTTCAAAGCTGGAGGCGGGGGGAAACAAAGGGTCTGTCTGTCTGGGTGATGCTTTTGCTGGGAACAGATCAGGAATGCTCTTCATAATTCCTTAAATTAGTAAATAATCTAGCATTAGATTTCCTTTTGTTTAATGGCTGGTAAAATAGGCCGTGCTGAATGGAATGTATATTCCTGTTTTTGTGTCTTTTTGTAACTTAAGGTTTTGCCTAGAGGGATCCTCTATGTTTTGAATCTGATTACCCTGTAAGGTATTTACCACCCTGATTTTACAGAGGTGATTCTTTTACTTGTTCTTTAATTAAAATTCTTCTTTTAAGAACTTGATTACTTTTTCATTGTTCTTAAGATCCAAGGGTTTGGGTCTGTGTTGGTGAGGATTTTTATCAAGCCTTCCCCAGGAAAGGGGGTGTAGTGCTTGGGGGGATATTTTGGGGGGAAGACGTCTCCAGGTGGGCTCTTTCCCTGTTCTTTAACACGCTTGGTGGTGGCAGCAGCATAGTTTCAAGGACAAGGCAAAGTTTGTACCTTGAGGAAGTTTTTAACCTAAACTGGTAAGAAGAAGCTTAGGGGTCTTTCATGCAGGACCCCACATCTGTACCCTAGAGTTCAGAGTGGGGAAGGAACCTTGACACCCTTTATTTACAATTCTCTCCTGTCTTGGCCCAGCTGGCCTATAGGTAAATAGAACACTTCCCAGACATTCGTATTTTGTAGAAGTGTTTCAAGACATGAATATGCACCCAAAAGCTGGCTATGAATCTAATGCTGTGGTTGTTTGCTGATGTAAACTCAGTCTCCTCCTCCCTCATTTCCTCTTTTGAAAAGAATTTGCACAATCTCCAAACTGGAAATCCTTTCCCACCCCCATGCCCCATTTTCTTTAGCAATTTCTGAACCTTCTGATAAGGATATCTATGCTTCCTTGCCAATTACTGAAGTTGAGACTGCACCCCAGGTGTAGGCCTTGGATGGTAATTGCTGGCTGAATGCTTAGTGCTCCATTCCATTATTCTGACGAGGTGAAGTATAAAGCTTGTACAGGTTAATTTTGCCATATGTTTCTTAAGGGATTGTGAAAGAGGATCAACAGCTTAAAAATAGGCAGTAAAACAGTTCTACATTTTTGAGGGTAACATAAGGAAGGTCATGCTTTGCATTTTCTGAAATTCTGTTTAAAATATGCCTGAATCCAGTCCAAACAAATCCAGACTTATTGATCCCAGAAGTAAGCTTGTATTAATAATTAGAAGGACTACTGTATAAGACATGCATTATATTTAAAAAAAATCCCCTGATTTTTACTGTGAGGAGACTTTTTAGGAACACAAGAGAGTTAATTTTCATTTAGCAAAACCAAACCACAGGAGATTAAGCTTTCTTTGGTTTCAGCTATAAATGTGCTGGCACTACAATTGAAAATACTAATAAAACCACAAGTTATCTAAGAGTATTATGCTAATGTTTAATATTAAAGGTTTAGATTTTAGATGGACTATTATTAGTCCTCCCACTACTCTATTCTAATCATCCTAAAACCGGGCAGACAAGCTCTCAGCCTAGCACTCCCTTTTCTTGCTAAAAATTGGCTTTAAATTATCATTGTGTACTGTTTCTGCATTGAAACGAAAGTTCTCATTTGCATGTGTTACTGGATTGAAGCCTGAATGTTCAGTGCTTTACAGGCTCACAAAAAGAGGAAGGATGATCTAGTGTTTGGGGTGCTAGCCTGGGTTGCAAGAGACCTGGGTTCTCCACTCTGCCACAGATTTCCTATATAGACTTTATGCAAGTCACTTAGGGTATAGCTACACTGAAATCAAACGTGTGACTGCAGCACGTGTAGTCATAGCCAAACTAGCTTTGACCTAGCTAGCTCGAATAACAGTAGCTGTTAATATGCAGCCGCATGGGCTAACCACTCAAATACATACCCAGGATTGCAGCTGGGATTGTATAACACATGGTGCCATGGCTACACTACTATAGTTCTTGAGCTAGCCGCATGATAGCTATCTTGGGGGTGTCTAAACAGACTGCAGTCACACCTCTGATTGCAGTGAAGACATCATCTTAGGCCTTGTCTATGCTACAGGGTAAATTTGATCTAAGAAACACAATTTGAGTTATGTGAATAGCTTAACTCAAATCAAAGTAGCTTAGATCTACTTACCATGGGGTTCACACAACACAATGTCGATGGGAGACACTCTCCTGTTGACTCCCCCTACTCTTCTTGATCTGGTGGAGTACAGGAGTCAATGGGAGAGCAATCTGTGATCAATTTAGCGGGTCTTCACTAGACCCACTAAATCAACCGCCAATACATTGATCACTGCTCATCGATACCCTGGTAAGTGTAGACAAGCCCCGAGTCTCCCTGTGCTTCAATTACCCAACTGTAAACTGGAAATAATACTACTTCCCTACTCACAGGGGTGTTGTCAAGATACCATGGTAAAGGAGGCCTGTAGTGGGGGTACTGCTGGGGCAGAACCCCAGGGTAAAGGGCACTGGGGTCCAGGA
Organism: Dermochelys coriacea; assembly: GCF_009764565.3. NCBI lineage: Eukaryota > Metazoa > Chordata > Testudines > Dermochelyidae > Dermochelys > Dermochelys coriacea. Next base: position 145,024,808 of record NC_050068.2, read on the forward strand.
GGGACACAGGGCCAGCGGCAGGTGAGACACTGGCCTGCAGAGGGTGCTCCAGGCTGGAAGAGCTAATTCCCAGGACAACCAGCAGGAGGCTCCGCAGCAGTGAGTCATCGCCTCGCTACAAGGCCAGATAAGCAACTAAAATAGACAAGCAGTATTCAGCCTTAAGAGCTTGATCCAAAAGCCCTTTGAAGTCAATGAAAAGACTCCCACTGATTGGAATGGGGTTTGGATCAGATCCAATATTCATAAACGGGATAAAAGTGTCTATGTAAATAATGGCTTTGGATTGATTTATCAAAGAGTAGGAATTGAGTTTAGTGCCTCCCCACCCCCGCCGCAGTTCTGATAGTGTTTTTTTTCCAGTTTTGAACACATGTTATGTTGTCACTCCTTATCTAGAAAAGGAGATTGCTTTTTAAGAGCAAAGTTTGTACTCATGTATATTGCTTTTTGCTCAGATTTAAAGAGGCTAAACCATATGGTACCAAATCCTGAGGTCCTGACAGTTTTTGTTCCATTCTTATCTGGGCAAACCTTCCGCTAAATAGGATTCTGCCAGAGTAGGGACTGAATAAAAATGGAGACAAATATTTTACACTTACTTTTAGATGGAACTATTGATTTCAATTGGGGATTTCTAATTAAACATTGATGTACAATATACCCTTTGTAGGGCCTCAGGATTTGGCACATGAATAGTAGCTATTTTGACAGCAATAATTTCAAAAGAGAAGGTGATCATATATGTACACACACACACACACACACACAACCCTTCATGTCCGTTAGGAAGGCAAAGATTAAGTGGTTTTTAGCACCGCAAAATATGAGTTACACTATGACAATTAGAAGCTCAGATCCTCGCCTCAGTCATTCTGCAGTTAAACTGGTGGAAATGAGATCAAAATCTGACCCTAACTCAACTAGGAGACTCCTAAAGAAGAATTTTACATTTTAAAAAAATCAGCATTTAAATAAACTTTTGATCAAAGCCACGCTCTTGAAAATAACACAAGAAGCCTAACCTATGAAAACATTGAAACTCATGCTTATGTTTTAATATTGTTAATATTTTTACTTCCATTTCTTGTTAGCATATTTAAATACAGACATTAGCCATCAGATACCCAGAAACCTGTAGCAGTTTTCCTATTCATACCATACCAGAAAGGTTTAGCTTCTCCAGCTTTCTGTCTGGTAAATGAGTGCCTTTTAAACTGTCCCAGCAGCTGTACCCTCAAGAAGGGAGAGAAACTGTCAATACACACTAGTTACTGTGCATTAGTAGGCATCGACTCCATTTAGTAAATAATCCTTTCTTTTAAAAAAGGAATTTTTGTGTTGTTTTTAAGAGTTTCCATTGTTTGTATTACACTTCTGGAAGCTTATAAAAATGCTGGGCCAGATCCCCGGCATTACATTTCTGAGCAATTATTTTTAGCTTTCTGCAAAGTTTAATTGCTTTTACTGTGTTTGTACTGAAAATAATATTCTCTGCATATTAGATCCAACCTTGGAAACTACCTAGTGCACAAGTCCATGCTAGATCTGTCCTTGAGGGTGGCCACAAAGATAAAAGGATTGGGGTGAAGATGTTGGAGCCTGTTGGGTGCTCACAATAGGGCTGTGATGTCCTCCCTTCAGGGAAAGTCCAAGTAATGTACTGAACTAAAGCTCTTACTACATAAACTGCAACAGCAGGGGAATAAGGAATGGATTCTATCCACTCTAATCTAGTCTAATCTGTGATCCATTCTTTCCCACAAAACCTACAGGGAATCTACACTACAGGCTATCTGCTCAGGAGCCTTTGAGGGATGATATGCGACAGCACTTAGAAGTCACTAGGAATGGTACATATTTTTTTACATATGTATGCCTTCGACTTGGTAAATGCTCTCATCTACACATTCCCATGGTCAGATTATCCCTTTTCCTACAGTAGGAGAAATAATCTATACAGGAGATGGATTGTGCATGGAGCTGCTGCTGGCTGCTGCTGACCAGAATGTGGGTGCATATTAATGCTGCTATTGTTGCTCATTGCATACATTTACCCATTTAGAAATGACTAAGGTTTGGTCTTAGATAGAGTACATAATCACATTTCTGATGCTCATAATAGAGCACTGTTATTCACCGTAAATCATAGGATAGGTTTATAAATCATGCATGTTTAAGAGTCAGTTAACTGTCTTACAAATTGCATATCTGAATTATGGGCTGTTACTGATTTATAAATTGTTTGATGGCTTCTCTAAATCATATTACTCATTTGTGTGAGTTAGTGGACATGATTAGTAATGCCACTACATATACTGTATATCTATTAGAAATGATATAAGTAACTTTGCACTCATGTAATAGATAATATTGTTATAAGTCTTGTTATGAAATAATGTTTCATTTTCTCAAAACTATGGCACTATTGTGTTTTAACCCTAGGTTTTATAGTACAGTCTGATTTATAGTCCAGTTTGTCAAGTCCAGTTCTTCTTTATTGTATATCCTGATCTGGAATGAGTCTGCATGTTTCGCACACTCCATGACATTTTAATAGTGTGAGAAAGAAACAGAAAGAAGTGTAAACAACCATTAACCAAGATGAATTAAGAAACCTGAACATCTGATGAAATTGTTTCTGCCTGAAGTTAGTGTCATATCTTATCACATCTTGCCACTTCAACTACTGCCCATATGACACCTTACACTGTACGTATGCATTAATTTTATTTCCCATTCCTTTTGTAGTCTCCTTTCCTTATATTGGCTATGTGGCTGTTTATCTGCAGGCATCTTTTAAAGGCAAATGGAAGCCTCTTTACATTTTTCTTGCCTATAGGGTCTCTCTATAATCACCTAAATGTTGAACAGCCTGCTATTGGAGTAGATCGTGAATCTGAACAGTCTAGATGAATTTAAGAACCACATTGTGAGCTAAATTTACCCTGGGCTGCATTATTATAATTCCATCATCTTTAAATTCTGCCTTTAGTTATATATTTGTGCCACATCAGGGGCCCACAACTGGAGATACAAAACAAAACATTCCTGCATTGACACTGGGCATCACAGCCACCTACATCACAAGCTGCAGGAGATCAATTTCTAACTACATGGCAGCGGCATGAGTCTGTGCTCTGTTTTCCCCCTGAGAAACAGAGGTTCTGGTGCATTTCCCTGTCCTCAGTGCAGAATGAGAGCTGTCCAGCTGTGGCTGTATTATGGTATGTTATAACCTTGCTTGTGGTCAGGGCACTCACCCAGGATGTGCCCTAACCAAACTATAAGACAGTCTGATGTGGGTCTCTCTCTCTTTCATTGTGTATAGATAAATATGCATTGGGCTTGAGAAAGGCAGAATGACTCTATAGTCCAATAGTTATGGCACTCATCTGAGAGGTGGAAAACCCATATTCAGATCCCTGCTTCCTACCAGGCAGAGGGGGGAAACTGATCCAGGGTCTCCAAAATCCCAGGTGAGTGCCTAACCATTGTGTTAAAGATTATATCAGCTGCCACTTGCTATCTCTCCCAGCCATTTTGAGGATGTAGGTACGCACTGCTGCTATTATTCCAAGAGACATGGACACAGACATTCCTGCAAGCACAGGCTGTGGCAACTGGGACATCATGGCGGCAGTGGGGCTAGTTGATATAGTGGAACGCCAATTCTGGGCCAGGCAAACAAGCACAGACTCATGGGACTGCATAGTGTTGCAGGTATGGGATGATTCACAGTGGCTGCAAAACTTTTGAATATATAAGGCCACTTTTCTGGAACTCTGTGAGTTGCTTTCCCCCACCCTGAAGCGCAGGAATACCGAGATGAGAGCTGCCCTGACAGTTGAGAAGTGAGTGGTGATAGCCCTGTGGAAGCTCGCAATGCCTGATGGCTACCAGGCAGTTGGAAATCAATTTGGAGTTGGCAAGTCTACGGTGGGGGCTGCTGTGATCCAAATAACCACTGACATTTTGCTATCAAGGGTAGTGACTCCGGGAAATGTGCAGGTCATAGTGGATGGCTTTGCTGCAATGGGATTCCCTAACCGTGGTAGGGCAATAGACGGTACGCATATACGCACATCATGGCACCGGACCACCTTGCCAACCAGTGCATAAACCGCAAGGGGTACTTCTCAATGGTGCTTCCAGCACTGGTGGATCACAAGGGACATTTAACCAACATCAGTGTGGGATGGCTGGGAAAGGTGCATGACACTCGCATATTTAGGAACTCCAGGCTGTTCGAGCAGCTGCAAGAAGGGACTTACTTCCCAGACAACAAAATTACCGTTGGGGATGTTGAAATGCCAATAGTTATCCTTGGGGACCCAGCCCACCTCTTTCTCCCATGGCTCGTGAAGCCTTACACAGGCAGCCTGAACAGTAGTAAGGAGCAGTTCAGCTATAGGCTGAGCAAGTGCAGAATGGTGGTAGAATGTGCCTTTGGATGTTTAAAAGCTCGCTGGTGCAGTTTGCTGACTAGGTCAGACATTAGCACAACCAACATTCCCATTGTTATTGCTGCTTGCTGTGTGCTCTATAATATCTGTAAGAGTGAGGGGGAAGACATTTATGGTGGGGTGGGAGGTTGAGGCAAATCGCCTGGTGTCCGATTTTGAGCAGCCCAACATCAGGGCAATTAGAAGAGCACAGCTAGGCATGTTGTTCATGAGGGAGGCTTTGAAAACCAGTTTCATGGCTACAGTGTGATTATTGTGTGTTTCTCCTTGATGCAAACCTGCGCCCCTTGGTTGATTTTAATTTCATGTAACCAAACCACCCTCCCTCCCCCCTTCAAAATAAAATAAGTATCGTTTTGAAACCATGCATTCTTTCTTTATTAATTAAAAAAAAAAAGAGTGAGAACTGACAAGGTAGACCAGGTGGGGTGGGGGAGGAGAAAAGGACAAGGCCACATTGCTTTTTGTAGCCACACTACAAATCAAACTGTTTGAATGACAGCCTTCTGTTGCTTGGGCCATCCTCTGGAGTGCAATGGCTGGATGCCCAGAGCCTTCCCCCTTCTCCCCCCGTATTCTTGGGCATCTGGGTGAGAAGGATATGGAACTATACAATGGATTCAGCGGGGGATCTGTGCTCTTGTTGGCTTTCCTGCATCTCCACCAGATGCTTCATCATGTCCATTGCTCCCCCATTAGGCTCCACTCTTCACGCTCCTGCCTCTCCTCTTCGTGCTCACTTAATGCTTTCCTGGCCTCTAACACCAAATACCTCCATGCATTAAGCTATGCCCTATCAGTGTGGGAGGACTGCATGAGCTCAGAAAACATGTCATTGTGAGTGCGGTTTTTTTTTCGCCTGCAAATGTGCGATAACCTCAGGGACGGCGATGATAGGGGGAGTGTAGAAACATTTGCACCTAGGGGGAAGATAAAAAAGGGAGAGTAAAATTTAATAGGATACATTTCTGAGAACAAAAGAGATATTCTTTCACAGTGAATGAAGCAATTCACAGCAGACAGCACATATGCTTTAGGTACAAAGTCACATTTTGCCTTTTATATTGAGCGCCTGCTGATATGGTGACACATCACACACAGCTGGGCAACAGAATTTGGTTTCCAGGCAGCCATAGTAAGGCACAGGGTACGCGGGGTTGGCTTCTTATGCATAACATGTGGGAATGGTTTTAAACTGCAGCACCATCCTTTCCCATAGCAAGCAATGGTTTGGGTTTCACATTTAAAAGGAGGGACTGTGGTTTTCGGGTGGATGTGCAGCACATACCTCCCCACCGTGTAAAGCTAACACAGAAAGATATAGACCAAACATTGCTTGAATGCGACCAAAACCCAGGACAATTCACTGCCATGCTTTGTGCTGCAATGATTCCAGAATACTTGCTACTGGCTTGCCGTGGTAAAATGTCCTACCGTGGAGGACGAAATAAGGCAGCCCTAACCAGAAACCTTCTGCAAAGGCTTTCAAGTACCTCCAGGAGAGCTTCATGGAGTGGAAATCCTCCACGGATATCTCCATCGCCAGACATGTGAACAGACTTTTCCAGTAGCTGTACTGGCCGCGAATGCATCCCAATTCTTCAGGGCAAATCAAACATTAAACACTATTGCTTTTAAACTCTGTACTGTAGTTACAAATGCGCACTCATCAGAGCTGCTTTCTCTGGCTTCAGGGTCGGGGATCCCGCCTTCAGAGGGTATTGGGTCCAGGGTGATGAAAAGGTCTTGCCTGCCGGGGAGAATGGATTCAGTGCTTGCCTGCTGCGCATTCTTCTCCTCCTCCTCATCCACAAAAATCCTCCTCCCTGTTGCGTGAGACTCCCCCCTTGCAGGTGTCCACAGACAGTGGTGGGGTAGTGGTAGGGTCCCCGCCTAGAATGCCATGCAGCTGATCATAGACGTGGCATGTACGGGGGTCTGACCGGAGCACCCATTTGCCTCCTTTGTCTTTTGGTAGGCTTGCCTGAGCTCCTTAACTTTCACATGGCACTGCTGTGTGTCCCTGTTCCATCATGCCCTGTGAGATTTTGGCAAATATATTCACATTTCTTCTTTTTGCTTGGAGTTCTGCCTGCACAGATGCTTCTCCCCATTCAGCAATCAGATCCAGTGTCTCCCTTTTGGTCTATGCTGAAGCTCGTCTGTGATTCTGAGGGGACTGCACGGTCACCTGTGCTGCTGAGCTCTCCATGCTGACCAAACAGGAAATGAAATTCAAAAGTTCCCGGGGCTTTTCCTGAGTACCTAGCTAGTGCATCAGAGTTCAAAGTGCTGTCCAGAGCGGTCACATTGGAGCACTCTGGAATAGCTCGCAGAGGCCAATACTGTCGATTTGCATCCGCAGTACTCCAAATTTGACCCAGCAAGGTCGATTTTTAGCGCTACTCCCCTTGCCAGGGAGGAGTACAGAAGTTGATTTTAAGAGCCCTTTAAGTAGACAGAACGGGGTTGGTTGTGTGGATGCATCCATTTTAAAATCGACCTAACACGGCTAAATTTGACCTAACCCCGTAGTGTAGACCAGGGCTCAGAGAGCAAGAGTATAGATTAAGCAGTAAAACACTCAGCAGCATAATCTGAAGAGTTCAGAGCATATTGCTTACTTACTATTTTGAATTTCAGTATCAGAAGAGACCCATACTCACCCAAATGGAAAAGACCTATTAAATGTTATAGGTATTAAACCAATAAGGTTGCACAGACATTACTGTAAAATGTATGCAATTTAATAGATAACATTGATTCCTCTGCTTTAGCTTTAAAAAAACACTCCCAATTTATTATTAAAATTAGTAGTAGTAATAAATATTTATATTATGCTGGCACTCAGAGGCCCCAATGAAGATTGGAAAATACCTAGCACAATGGGGCCCCAAACATAGAAAAGAGACAATCCCTGCACTCAAGTATTTACAGTCTAAAGACAGAAAGAGATAAAAGGATGGAGAGTAAAATATATATTCCCGCTCCATCCCCAGACATGTGAACAGACTTTTCCAGTAGCTGTACTGGCTGCGAATGCATCCCAGTTCTGTTCCATCCACTGTCTCTCATTCCCAACTGATGATAAACAGAGGCTAGGGACACCATCCCTGCCCATCCTGGCTAATAGCCATTGATGGACCTATCCTCCATGAACTTATCTAGTTCTTTTTTGAACCCTGTGATAGCCTGGGCCTTCACAACAGCCTCTGGCAAGGAATTCCACAGGTTGACTGTACATTGTGTGAAGAAATACTTCCTTTTGTTTGTTTTAAATCCGCTGTCTATTAACTTCATTTGCTGCCCCTTAGTTCTTGTGTTATGAGAAGGAGTAAATAACACTTCCATATTTACTTTCTCCACATCAGTCATGATTTTGTAGACCTCAATCATATCCCACCTTAGTCATCTCTTTTCCAAGCTGAAAAATCCCAGTTTTATTAATCTCTCCTCAGATGGAAGCCATTCCAAACCTCTAATCATTGTTGTTGTCCTTTTCTGAACCTTTTCCAATTCCAATATATCTTTTTTGAGATGGGGCAACCAAATCTGCATGCAGTATTCAAGATGAGAGTGTACCATGGATTTATATAGAGGCAATAGGATATTTTTTGTCTTATTATCTATCCCTTTCTTAATGATTCACAACATTCTGTTCGCTTTTTTGACTGCCACAGCACATGGAGTGGATGTTTTCAGAGAACTATCCACAATGACTCCAAGATTTCTTTCTTGAGTAGTAACAGCTAATTCAGACCCCTATCATTTTATAGGTATAGTTGGGATGTTTTCTAGTGTGCATTACTTTGCATTTATCAACATTATTTCATCTGCCATTTTGTTGCCCAGTCACTCAGTTTTGTGGGATCCTTTTGTAGCTCTTCGCAGCCTGCCTAGAACTTAACTATCTTCTGTAGTTTTGTATCATCTGAAAATTTTGCCACCTCACTGTTTACCCCTTTTTCCAGATCATTTATGAATATGTTGAATATGATTGGTCCCAGTACAGACGCCTGGGGGACACCACTATTTACCTCTCACCATTCTGCAAACTGACCATTTCTTCCAACCCTTTGTTTCCCATCTATGAGTGAACTTTCCCTCTTATCTCATGACAGCTTATTGTGGGTGTATTTTTGCTCATGTTGTGAGAAATACCTGGGGGTGGAGGTAGGGACCAGGGAAAGGAAAGAAGGGACATCATTTTCTATTAAATTCTGTAGAATGACCCCAATTCTTATTGAAAATAATTTTCAGTGGACAGTTTTTCAATGATCACAGGTTTCAGAGTAGCAGCTGTGTTAGTCTGTATTCGCAAAAAGAAAAGGAGTACTTGTGGCACCTTAGAGACTAAAATTTATTAGAGCAGAATGCATCCAATGAAGTGAGCTGTAGCTCACGAAAGCTTATGCTCTAATAAATTTGTTAGTCTCTAAGGTGCCACAAGTACTCCTTTAGTTTTTCAATGGACACAGAGACACCTTTTTTTCCTAAATCTGAATGGGAGCTTTACCTGAAAGGGAGTTCAGGATTGGGATCTAAGACAAAGCATGCACACACTAGCACAAGTTCTTATCTTTGTGCACGTGAATAGTCCCACTGAGTTCAGAGAGACTACTCATTTGTAGAGCCAAGCACACGCAGTTTTCAGGATCAGGGCCAAAATCCATAGTTTTTTTCTTCACGCTGGTAGCAATTACAGTTTCTCTTGAGTCTGAAGAATCTGCAACCTTTAAAAACAAGCAAACAAAAAAGCCATGAAAATGTCACTAAGTAGATTTCCCCAACTCCTATCCGCTCTAGAGCATATTGTTGCAACAATCTTAACAGGACTCCTTATCAATCACTGTTTGTTTGTTTTTCTAGACAATAAGTTAATTGCTTGTTTGTTAGCTATTCTTGCGAATAATTAAAAAAGGCAAAATACAAGGTGATTGCCAGTGTAAAAAAGCTTCCAAACAGAAAAACCATGGCTTGGTCATTTGTGCCAGCTTGAGAAACAGCGCTGTGAGGCCCATTAGAAATAGGTCACAGCTGCGCATAACGAAGTACAGTTATAAAATGATTGCTTTTAAACCCTCAAGGTGAAGTAAATGCTAACTTGTAACCTGAACTGCAGTGTAATGAATTGCATTGGTCTTTAAGGGCAATAGGGACTTAGCTACCCTGATTTGTCTTCATTTAAGTTCCTCATTACATTAGCATTTCCACTGATCTGAAATTCATTATTAAAAAGCATATATTATAGGCTTTATCCTCCTCCCACTGAAGTGAATGACAAAATTTCCATTGGTTATTTCAGTGAGAGAAGGATAAACCCTATAAGTATGTTTGGTAAGAGGAGAGTTTCTTTCATGAAAAGGAGGGCCTTCGGGAATTTCTTCCAAAATAATTACCTCAATTTTCAAGAGTCACTAGTTTTGAGTGCCTCAGTTTATTGGCATCCAACTTGAAACACCTTTTTTCTGAAAGTGCCAAACAGCTACCCTCTGAAATCACATCCCTTAAGGAGTCTCTAGTTGGGCACCCACAAATGGAGGGTTCCAAAGAGGAGACTGCTGCTGGGAGGCACAGAAGCAGGGAACGCTGCATAGGAGAAGGGGGTAAAATGATCCCAGTCAGGGCCAGCTCTCCCTCAAGCAGTCCCCTGGACCCAGAAATGTGCAGGGGAGACTTTTCCACTCTGGGGGCATTTGGACCAGGTGATGTTTCCCCCATTATTCAACCCTGGGTAAGCCTGCAGAGGGGAATGAGCCAGAAACTACAAATAGTCAGAGGAGAAGCAGCCAAAGCAGAGATCTCTGGACATTCAGAGAACTTTCTACACGCTTGACTGGACTTTATTTGTCCTGTGCTGATTGGCTGTTTGCTCCAACCCTCTACCTCACAAACCCTTCTTCTCAGCTTCACTTCACACCTGCCACCTTCTTCTCCACTGGTCTTTCCCTCTCATTCCCTTTTCCTTCCCATTTCTTTTCATTCTTACCTCCATTGTTTATTTATTATTGGGGGTGGTACTTAACATAACATTTGCTGCCATCACATTGTTCATTTGGCTTTTATGTCATGTCCCTGTCTCTGTCTAGTCTAATTAGATTGTAAACTCTTCCAGGTGCAGATCCTTTGCTATTCTGTGTTTGTACAGTGTATCTGTTTACACAATGGGATCCCCACTCTTGGTGGCCCTGAGGCACTATTGTAAAAAAGATGATTAATGATGTCACTTTTGACAACTTATCCCAAGTTTAGTGATTCACATAACTGATGCATGCTTCTGGGAGAGCACCATACTGATCACTTATTTTGACATATGAGACTTTTTGGATTAAAACTTCACAGATGTATGCACTTTTATCCATATGGCTGACTTTGAAGGTGATAAAACCTTTTGGTCCTGATCCTGAAAACACTTATGCACATGCTTACATTTATGGCTGTGAGTAGTCCCAATGAATTCAGTACGGCCACTCACGTGAGCAAAGTTATGCATGTAAGTTGTTCGTAGGTCTGGAGCCATATATTGGTGGTGATTTCTTTAAAAGGTACACACATATAACAGTGGACAGCTTTGAAATACACAATTTGAGTTAGAGGTTGTAGGATTGCAGTTTACCATACTGTTTTATGCAGTGTGAATGCAAGTGAAAGCTAAAGAAATCCAGGGCAATAAAATATCCCACGGAACATTATCAAGACAGAGGAACACTTAATCAGAATCCAGGCCATTTAGTCAGGCAAGCATAGATATATATAGTCACATTAATGAAAAAAAAAAAAGAAGGAACAAAATTGTGTATGGCATTAAATTTAATACAAGGAAAAAAAATGATGAAGTTGAAGAGAGTATCTTTCATTCTCCCAAATATTTAGTGCAATTAGGCTCACTGGCTGTAAACTTCATATAACCTTTAAAAGCTGGGGGTGGGGAAGAGAAATGAAATCAATCTAAATTTTGTTTCTGTTCAATGAATCTTTAAATAGTGGATTATATTTCACAGCATGGAATTTTTAAGACTGAACGTTCATTTAGTTGGCAGTTGCAATAAATACAGGTGGGTACATAATGATATGACATTGTTAAATCAAAATATATTGCTTTAATTGCTAAATCTCCAAGCATTCATCACAAAAATGAATGGAGAAATAATGGATTTAAATCAATGGCCTAGCAACCAGGTTTACTAAACTAGTTACTGAGTGTACCAGGAGCCAGGCACCTAACTGAAGAAGTACTACAAATGGAATAGGATAAGGATTTTGGAATGGTTATTTAAACATATAGCATTAGATTAGATTAAAAAATGGGTTTTGATAGATTTATATAGTAACTTTATTTGGAAATCTTTACATTGAGATTAGTGTGTAAAATTCATGTAACTAGATAAAAGTTAATTACAATGTAATTACTAGAGCTGTATGATAACTAATTTTTGGATTCCTTGGCCAATCTGGAAACAAAAATTTTTAAGAAAGGTTTGTTTGGGGTCAAACAAATCATTTCATTTTCAGGGATGGAGGGTTGTTTGTTTTTTACATTTTTAAATGTTGTTTTAAAAATCAACTAGAGGAAAATTCCAAAAGGAAATGCGTTTCCAAAACTAAAAATCTTTTTATTTTATTTTTTTCAACTGAAACAATTTGCCACAATTGAACCAAATTAGCAAATTGTTTTGGTTAACCCCAATCTGCATTTTTTTCACTGTAAAAAGGTTTCACACACAAAAATTTACCCAAAGCTAGTACTTGTATTTCTTCTTATTGTTACATAGAAGCAACTAACACTACCTGGCTCCAGGCTGTGGAGCTCCTTTGAGTGACGAGAATGATGATATTATTTACAAGAGGGCCATACCACTCCTGTGCAGCTCTGCATTTCATTCCTACAAGGTAGGACAATTTGTGTGTTCCTATCCCCCATACTAGGCTGACAGCACTCAAGATCAGCCACTCCACTGCACACCCAGAGACTCAGGGTCAGATTATTCTACCCTTACTTACCTTGAGTAGTACTATTCCAGGAACAGGGTACTATTGAAATAAATGGGTCTCTTATAGTAAACAATCAACCGTGAGCCAGCTTATTCATTAGCACAGGGAAGTTAGGGGTGTAAAGACATCCCCTCTCTCCCTGCGTATGGGCTATTCATATTGTGAGTCACAAGGCCAGAAGAAGAGAAGCCTGTTGCTGCTATCCCTCCTATCATGCTGTAGAGTCTGCATTCCTCAAAGTGCTGGCCTGTGTGGCTGAGCTGACATGAAGAGGGAAATCAAGCTATGTCTGGAAAATTGGTTTGTGTATCTTCCTTCCTCCACAGAGCAACTGAGAAGAAGTCTTGAATTGACTCCATTGCTTTGCTCCTGGGCTATGCACTACTTCTTAATGAAGGCAGACTGGCAACTTGCAATCAAGACCAAGATGAGTAAGGCTGGTAGAATTACGCTCTGATTTACTTAAGTTTTTTTGCTCATAAGGGACTATAAACAAAAGCACAGTGTTTGACCCATAGTTACAGCATTCTATTTGTACACAAATACCAGGGCGTCTCTTTATATTTCATTTTTTCTTGTTGTTTCTCATAATATTAAAAGGCTCATAGGTGCCAAAAATGGACCATTCACTCCCAGTATCTGTTCTCTGTACAGACTAAAAATGCTTTTGGGTTGGGTCTTTGGGCCTGCTAATAAGAATTCAGAAATCCTCAAGATACTTCCTCTCAATACGTTTCAAAAATTTTCAAGGAATTCCCTCCTTGATTAATTTAAAAATGCCTTTGGAGGAATCTCAGAACTTGCATAATCTCTCTGATGGCAGTGTAATTTTTGGGTGAATGGATAAAAATAAAGTTCCTCATAAGAGAGTATGTTCTTAGAGGACTTCCTACGTACAAGGAATTTTCATTCCATTCATGTTATTATTTCTATTAGTTGTGCAAATGTGTATCCCGGTAATTAGCAATGAAAGTGATGTACAGTAAAAAAAAAATAAAGATTGAAATAAACCACAGCTTTAAATCAAAATTGAATTAAATTAAATTGCATACTGTTTGAGCTTGAAGGTATTCTGAAACAAAACTGATCTGAAGGATATGAAGCACATATCAGTGAAGAAAAGTTTGTTCTTTCTTGCCAGAGAGGGCAGGACAAGAGGCAATGGGTTTAAACTACAACACAGCAGATTTAGATTAAATCTCAGGAAAAACTTCTTAGCTATCAGAACAGTAGGACAATGGAACAGACTGCTTAGGGAGGTTGTGGAATCTCCTTCACTGGAGATTTTCAAAAGGAGGATGGATAGCCACCTGTCTTGGATAGTTTAGACACAACAAATTCTGCATCATGGCAGGAGGTTAGGGTCATTTAGTCTTTCAGTGCCCTGTAATCCTATGATAATTGGGCAGAACATACACTGATTGTATATGCTTATTCAGAGGAAGAATTTGGAAAAAATGAGGATATAAGTGTGGGGGCTTGAAACAAAGCTCTGAATCTACATCTATCTTATAATCATAGTTTTTTCCAAAATTATTAGACTTCTAGGTACAGTATCTTACCACATTATTAAATGATCTATAAATGGTATAAAAAGGCTGTGAGTTGAACTTTTATCCCATCCTGAGCCAACTAAAATGCACATGGAGGAAAAGTGAAGAAGGAGCAAAGCCTCTACCTGTTCTCCGCATACTACCCAACTGCTATTCCTGGATACCTGAACTCAAGCTCCAGATAGCTCATGCAGTGGCTTAAGGGACAAGCAATACTTTCTCTTGCACCCGCACACTGAGAACCATGGGACAATTATGCCCCAAATTTGGGTCCAGGGTAGAGGGTTGACCTCGAGTAGCTATCTGTACCTCCTCTTCACTACGATTTTATAGTGAGATAGCTAAGTCAAGTTAGCCACCTTTGTAAGAAAAAACAAACACACACACACACACACACACACTTTTTGATGTGAAGATAGATCAGAGTTAGGATTCCAAACTTGAACAAATCTTTCAGCTGATCAAATTTGCGGTTTTGATTTGTTCTCATCTCTAGGGTTGATATTTTGGTGCAAAGATTTTTACCTCTCTTTCCAAGGTAATGATTTGTACATCAATTTTTCTTCTACCTACTTACATTAAATTACTTCATTTGGAAAAAACAAAAACAAAATTAAATATTAAACCCCCCCAACCGCCTAAACATTCTCTCTCCTTTTATAGGATTAGTAGTTGCTTTCCTCTGATGTTGTTTTAAAATGGGGAACCATTTTAATGTGGGACTCTGCCAATTTCTGCAATTGCATTAACATCAGCTGCTCAAATCGGCTGCCTATTGGCCCAGCTAGCCAAGTGTTAACTTGGCACGGTTTCACTAGAGAGGAATGGACCCAGGTACAGCTTCAGCAAAGTTCTAGCCTAAGTTATGATAACATAGGCTAATTATTCAGGTAGAGTTTTGTATGATGTGATCAAAAAAGAAGAAGACAGGGAAACCTTCATATTGACCTTTGAAAATTAGTTACAAGAAGAACAATTAAACCCAGGGATCCAGTTCCTGAGGGCTGGACAGACCTATTATTCCTGTCACAGGGAGCTCTGTACCAGCCTCGCCAATCCTATAGATGGTTATGACAGCATGATAGGGATAACAACAAAGACTAAGATTCAGCTGTGATTTTTCTGTGACTCCAACACTTCTCTGTGTGGGGGCTAAGAAGCTACTGCAGCCCTGGGCTCCAAGCCCATACCTAGAAAGATAGTCAGTATTTGATACATAATACATTTCCATAGCAACAATTGTTTTAATACAGTACACCTAGTTTTCTAGACCATGTGATACTCAGGTTCCCAGGCTCAAGTGAAAAACCACCACCTGCTGGCTGTGGACATCTTAAATCCTGGTGTATTAAGTAAAGTGTGTCTCTCCACTTTATAGCTGGGAAAAATTAGTCAGAGAGGGACAGGTTCTAATATCCATACCATGTTAATTTGCACTTTCCTCCACAAGTAATCCCCCAAAAAGTCAATGGGATATTTAATAGAATAAAGTACTGTTCCAAATGAGGAAGGGTACCAGAATCAGTCCCAGAGAAATCTTTAAGCACAGTCATGAACAAGTGCTGTACACTGCATTGTCACAGGAATAGTACCAGATGTCGTTTTGATTCAGAGGCATTTATCTCAGGCACAATTCCTCTCCTGCACCCCTCCTGATTTGGGAAAGGGGTGTCAAGGTGCCTTCCCCACTCTGAACTCTAGGGTACAGATGTGGGGACCTTCATGAAAGACCCCCTAAGCTTATTCTTACCAGCTTAGGTTAAAGACTTCAAGGTACAAACTCTGCCTTGTCCTTGAACCATATGCTGCCGCCACCAAGCGTTTTAAACAAAGAACAGGTAAACAGACCACTTTGAGACGTCTTCCCCCAAAATATCCCCCCAAGCTCTACTACCCCTTTCCTGGAGAAGGCTTGATAAGAATCCTCACCAATTTGTACAGGTGAACACAGATCCAAACCCTTGGATCTTAAGAACAATGAAAAATCAATCCAGTTCTTAAAAGAAGAATTTTAATTAAAGAAAAGGTAAATGAATCACCTCTGTAAAATCAGGATGGTAAACACCTTACAGGGTGATCAGATTCAAAAACATAGAGAATCCCTTTAGGCAAAACCTTAAGTTACAAAAAGACAGAAAAACAGGAATATACCTCTAGCACAGCTTATTTTACCAGCCATTAAACAAAAGGAAATCTAATGCATTTCTAGCTAGATTACTTACTAATTTAACAGGAGTTGTAAGTCTGCGTTCCTGATCTGTTCCTGGCAAAAGCATCAAACAAATAGACTAACCCTTTGTCCGTCTCCCCCCCACCCCTCCAGCTTTGAAAGCATCTTGTCCTCTCATTGGTCATTTTGGGTCACAGGCTAGGTTATCTTAGCTTCTTAACCCTTTACCGGTGAAAGGGTTTTTCTTCTGGCCAGGAGGGATATTATAGCACTGTATACAGAAAGGTGGTTACCCTTCCAGTTATGTTTATGAGAGGGTGGAACCAAGTTACTTTCACAGAATGCAGTTTACTTCTCTCCTCCATGCTGACTAGCTGTTAGTCAATGTCCAGGGTAGGCAGAACTACGTTTCACCCACTCTCCACCTGTCTCTGCTCCCTTCTCACACCTTTTCTTGCAGTCTGGAGCATAGGGGCTGCATTCTGTCCCAGCCTCTAATCACATGTACCTCTGAATTTACTTATACAGGGATATGAACTATGACTTGAATTATGCCCCACACAGGTGAATAAGGAGTTGAGCAGAAGAGTATGGGGGGAATAACTCCCATATTCATGCTACCTAAACCTGGTGAATACAAATATTGGCTTTTAGAGAAGGTACGTGGGGTATAGATAAGGAATAGAAGGATCCATGGCTTCATCCCCAGCTTGCTGGCCACACTGCATAATTATTGCATCTAGTGTTGTAGACAGAGCGGGTCTAAACCCAGAATTTCCATGTCATTGGAAAACTGATGTTCATTTTAGGCGCTGTCTATGCTACCACTTTTGTCAGTCAGGGGTGTGAAAAAACACTCCCCTCCCCCCGACCAACATAATTTTGACCAAGAAAAGTGCCACTGTGGACAGTGCTATTTTGGCAGGAGATGCTCTCCCATCCCTCATTGGGGGTGATTTAATTATTTCGGCAGGAGAGCTCTCTCCTGCAGGCATAGAGCTGTTACACAGGAGACCTTACAGCTATGATGCCATAAAGTCTGTAGTGTGGACATAGCCTTAGTTAAAAATCAGAATGAAAAATATTTTCAATCTTTCCTGGAAAGATGGAAATTACAAAAAAAGTTTTGTTTGGAAATTTTCATTTAGAAATTTATTAAACATTTTTTGATATTATTTTATGACATCTCAGTAGTGGGAGTGCATAATATGTTATGTTTTGTCAATTTACAACATAATAGTCATATAGCCTTGTCATAAATATAAAGGCATGGAAGGCTGTTATGCTGTGGTGTGTTGCAATGCATTACTACTGCTGAGATGTCATGAAATAATCTAAACAATATAAAAGTGAACCAATAAACATCAAAGCAAATGTCATTTCTAAATTAAATGAACCTCCCCCCCATTCTGAAAAAAATATTTTCTAAAACATTTCAGTGTTGGGAAAATTAGTTTTCCTGAGAATTTTCATTGAAATTGATACAATGGGCGGGGGGGAGGGAGGGGAGGGAGGGAGTTTAATTGAAATGGCAGTTGGTAAAAGGAAAAAAAAAACCTGTTTCAGCCATAGTTTTCCAACCAACTCCTTATAAGTTGTTGCTGACATATTCCAGCAGTAAATTAGTATCCCCTTCTCCTTCTACCCAAGAGAAAAAGGGAGGAAGGAATTTTGACTCAAAGAGGTATCTCAAAGATACATTAGCAGCTAGTACTACTCATTGTGGTATTATGCACCAATCCTTTTATAGCCCATTCCTAAAATTAAAATCTAGCTCTTACATTTATTAGAATTTCTATGGAGCTCATCATCATAGTATCTGTGCCAGACCTAAAGAAGAGCTATGTATAAGCTCTAAAGCTTCTCTCTGACCAACAAAAGATGAAAATGAATGAAAGAGATTACCTTACCCATCTTGTCTCTCTAATATCCTGGGACCAACACAGCTAAAACACCACTGAATACACTTTCCTTCTGACATTTAGCTGTTTAGCTATTTCAAAGGGAAGAATAACACTAATTCAGCTCTAGGATATTTGCTGCCTTAGGTAAAATAAATAACCTCTCCTCAAAGGCTATAGTCATTCACACAATAAATATTTTGCTGGCCTAGAAGACCTAGATGCTCTAGTTACAAGAAGCCGGGGTGACAAATATCTCAGTAAGTCAAAATGTAACCCCTAGCATTCAAACATAATGCTTAGTCTAAGAAAGAGAAGACATACCACCATTCAGTCACTCATCCTCCAATATATAATCATCATCATAACCAAAATTATACTTGAATTTATCTGTCTTTATTTTGTGGAGCACAAAACTGAGATTCAAATGGCCTATAGTAAAGATAGAAAACAATTGAGAGACCAGAGTATACCCAAACCAACAAAGCTTTGTAATTAAGATTCCCTTGATTCTCTAAAAGAAAAGGAGTACTTGTGGCACCTTAGAGACTAACAAATTTATTTGAGCATAAGCTTTTGTGAGCTACAGCTCACTTCATCGGATGCTCCTCTGTTTTTTCCACCAAATGCATCCGATGAAGTGAGCTGTAGCTCACGAAAGCTTATGCTCTAATAAATTTGTTAGTCTCTAAGGTGCCACAAGTACTCCTTTTCTTTTTGCGAATACAGACTAACATGGCTGCTACTCTGAAACCTTGATTCTCTGTGAGCCTAATTTTTAACCAGAAAGTAGGTGGGCATTCTGATGCCTTAATAGGTGCACAGCCCTACCTTTCCATATAAACATAGGATTGCTGTACATATGCCTACTTAGATGTGTGTGTTTGCAAAAAGGATTTGCATATAATTTTATAGTTGTAAGTGTCAGTAGGCACAAAATCATGTCTGCTTCTAGCTGAAAATGAAGTTCAAGACCCTATAAGGAAATTATTCATTCTCAGAATCTGGTTTAACGCACACTTTTACACAACAGCTTAAAACAAATTATGTAAATAAAAATCCATTAAAGCCTTAAGATAGAATGTGAAAAATGTTATCAAACTAATGATGCAGAGTTTTAAAGCATCTCTCCACACTGCCTTCCTCCCTGAAATTAAAGACATTTTTATTGCTGTTAATTTATTCTAAATTCTCAGATTCCTATTGATCAATAGACTAGAGTTTGTTGGGAAGCAATGGAAAAGACTTCTTCCTGTTTCAGTAACTGAATTTTGCGATGAATA
Organism: Dermochelys coriacea; assembly: GCF_009764565.3. Taxonomy (NCBI): domain Eukaryota; kingdom Metazoa; phylum Chordata; order Testudines; family Dermochelyidae; genus Dermochelys; species Dermochelys coriacea. Next base: position 145,044,173 of record NC_050068.2, read on the forward strand.
ATTCTCCAGGGGAAATCTAAGGACCAATAACAGGAGCAGTTTCTGTGAACACATACCTAGTGACTTTCCCTGCTGACATCTATATTAAAGGTCCTCGCAGAGTCAGGAGATAGATTGGATTCCTAGTGCAATAGCAAGAAGAATTCGTTTTGATGCTTTTATGTACTAAAGCCGCTGAAATACTGTATGGGCACATGTAAATCCTAATGTGTTAAATTGAAAAACCTAAGGATCTTAGCAGATGATGGGAAGCTTTTAGATGCTCATTACAATTAACAAAAAAAAAAAAAATAAACACGCAAAAAAGTTCATGTTCTATTTCTGTATATTCTGACCTTCATGCATGCTTTTGACTTTTTGTTTAGTGAGTAGTAAGCATAGTAAATCTGTGAGTTCATATACCAAATAGCACTTTACTCTAGAGTAATAAGAAAATGCAAGTGGAAAATACTTAAAACACTGTGGATCCAGTGGGTATTTTGAGATTTTTGCTAGCAAACGTGGATTTCTCACTTCAGAATTTTATTTATTTTTTTCTGTGAATTGTTATGTGCTATTAAACAAGAGCTATTTCCCTATGCTAAAATTCTACTTTTACTGTAAAATATGTTTATAACTGCTAAATACAAGCACCAATCCCTCTGACATATCACCTATACAAACTAAACCATTCTGGACTTTACAAATCATTTTTGTGAGTTTCCATGTTGGTTCCCATTCCCCTTCCCTCTGCGTTTTCAATCCCTGCAATATATTTTCTTGAAATGTGATGGTCAAAACTGGAACAGTGCCTTTGACCACAGAGGACTAAAAAAAAAGTCCTACCAAAGTTGCATTGGGCCAGGTTAGCAGCTGGTGTGAACTGCTACAGTTTTATTTAAGTCAATACAGGATGCAAATTAGCCCAGCTTCACTGACTTCAATTATGTTATGTCAGCTGAGAATTTAGCCCACTGACAATACAGCTTTGTCGTTTTTATATGCCTTCTCATTCGTGTTATTTGTTTTAACAAGTTTCATTGCCAATACCTTATTCATCTATCCTGACTGATTCCTGTATTTTTCTTTAGAAGGCCCCCAAAGCTCAGAGCCTATTGTCATGGAGTGAAGAGTTTTGATTATGTTCACCAGCATGCAGCATCTTACAGTGAATATGTTCCTATGGTTAATACACATGCATTTAGATACGACACATTTCATGCAGTTACCTTTTTTGAGCCAAGCGGCTAGCCAAAATTTCAGGATCTTGGAGGATGAGCCAGTTAGGAGAAGAAAGTGATATCAGTATTTCTTTGATGCAATTTAGTTCATTTATAAAGAATACCTAAAAGTCCTTTTTCCTTTAACACACCAGAAATCAAACAGCAGGAGATACTTCCTTTGTTTATTGTTCCAAATCTCCCTTTCCACTCTTTACTCAGTATCCAAAAAGCTTTTTCTCTTAGCTTTCTCTCAGGGCCACATTATTAGCCTTCTGTTACTGTCTGCTTGGTATTCTCTCACTGCTTCAGCTTGTACTCTCTCTGTTTCACACAAAACAGGTCCATCAATCAAAGCTCTAGCCCCTATATTTGATCCCACCCCACCCCCGCCGGGCTATGGGATTTAGGTTTTCCACATGTCTGTCTTTTGGGTGCTACTTCTGTTGTTTCAGGCTTCTTTACATTTATCCTCAGTATAAGGGAGTGGACACAATTGACCCAAAACATGGTTTAAAAACAGCCAATAACAATAAAATCCCATTTATCCGAAACCCTATTATCTGAACCTGCATTACCCAAATCCCTTCCTTGTCCCCCAGCATGAGATACAGGTGGCAGAGCATATGTATGTCAGTCTGGGGATACACTGGCTGGCACTGGGGAAGTGAAAATGTGAGGCACAGCGAAGGTATCCACATGCATGTATGCCCTCCTAAAGCAAGAATAAGCTGGGGTCGCCTATACCCTTCAGCTGTCTATGACTCATGGCAGATACATGAAACCACCCAGGTGCTCTATGATGTGTGACCTGATGGAAGGAGATTTCAGAGTAGCAGCCGTGTTAGTCTGTATTCGCAAAAAGAAAAGGAGTACTTGTGGCACCTTAGAGACTAACAAATTTATTAGAGCATAAGCTTTCGTGAGCTACAGCTCACTTCATCGGATGCATTTGGTGGAAAAAACAGAGGAGAGATTTATATACACACACACACACACACAGAGAACATGAAACAATGGGTTTATCATACACACTGTAAGGAGAGTGATCACTTAAGATAAGCCATCACCAACAGCAGGGGGGGGGGAAGGAGGAAAACCTTTCATGGTGACAAGCAGGTAGGCTAATTCCAGCAGTTAACAAGAATATCAGAGGAACAGTGGGGGGTGGGGTGGGAGGGAGAAATACCATGGGGAAATAGTTTTACTTTGTGTAATGACTCATCCATTCCCAGTCTCTATTCAAGTCTAAGTTAATTGTATCCAGTTTGCAAATTAATTCCAATTCAGCAGTCTCTCGTTGGAGTCTGTTTTTGAAGCTTTTTTGTTGAAGTATAGCCACTCTTAGGTCTGTGATCGAGTGACCAGAGAGATTGAAGTGTTCTCCAACTGGTTTTTGAATGTTATAATTCTTGACGTCTGATTTGTGTCCATTCATTCTTTTACGTAGAGACTGTCCAGTTTGGCCAATGTACATGGCAGAGGGGCATTGCTGGCACATGATGGCATATATCACATTGGTAGATGCGCAGGTGAACGAGCCTCTGATAGTGTGGCTGATGTGATTAGGCCCTATGATGGTATCCCCTGAATAGATATGTGGACAGAGTTGGCAACGGGCTTTGTTGCAAGGATAGGTTCCTGGGTTAGTGGTTCTGTTGTGTGGTGTGTGGTTGCTGGTGAGTATTTGCTTCAGATTGGGGGGCTGTCTGTAAGCAAGGACTGGTCTGTCTCCCAAGATCTGAGAGAGTGATGGCTCGTCCTTCAGGATAGGTTGTAGATCCTTGATGATGCGTTGGAGAGGTTTTAGTTGGGGGCTGAAGGTGAAGGTGATGGCTAGTGGCGTTCTGTTGTTTTCTTTGTTGGGCCTGTCCTGTAGTAGGTGACTTCTGGGTACTCTTCTGGCTCTGTCAATCTGTTTCTTCACTTCAGCAGGTGGGTATTGTAGTTGTAGGAATGCATGATAGAGATCTTGTAGGTGTTTGTCTCTGTCTGAGGGGTTGGAGCAAATGCGGTTATATCGTAGCGCTTGGCTGTAGACAATGGATCGAGTGGTATGATCTGGATGAAAGCTAGAGGCATGTAGGTAGGAATAGCGGTCAGTAGGTTTCCGATATAGGGTGGTGTTTATGTGACCATCGCTTATTAGCACCGTAGTGTCCAGGAAGTGGATCTCTTGTGTGGACTGGTCCAGGCTGAGGTTGATGGTGGGATGGAAATTGTTGAAATCATGGTGGAATTCCTCAAGAGCTTCTTTTCCATGGGTCCAGATGATGAAGATGTCATCAATGTAGCGCAAGTAGAGTAGGGGCATTAGGGGACGAGAGCTGAGGAAGCGTTGTTCTAAGTCAGCCATAAAAATGTTGGCATACTGTGGGGCCATGTGGGTACCCATCGCAGTGCCGCTGATTTGAAGGTATACATTGTCACCAAATGTGAAATAGTTATGGGTCAGGACAAAGTCACAAAGTTCTGCCACCAGGTTAGCGGTGACAGTATCGGGGATACTGTTCCTGACGGCTTGTAGTCCATCTTTGTGTGGAATGTTGGTGTAGAGGGCTTCTACATCCATAGTGGCTAGGATGGTGTTTTTAGGAAGATCACCAATGGACTGTAGTTTCCTCAGGAAATCGGTGGTATCTCGAAGATAGCTGGGAGTGCTGGTAACGAAGGGCCTGAGGAGGGAGTCTATATAGCCAGACAATCCTGCTGTCAGGGTGCCAATGCCTGAGATGATGGGGCGTCCAGGATTTCCAGGTTTATGGATCTTGGGTAGCAGATAGAATACCCCAGGTCGGGGCTCCAGGGGTGTGTCTGTGCGGATTTGTTCTTGTGCTTTTTCAGGGAGTTTCTTGAGCAAATGCTGTAGTTTCTTTTGGTAACTCTCAGTGGGATCAGAGGGTAATGGCTTGTAGAAAGTGGTGTTGGAGAGCTGCCTAGTAGCCTCTTGTTCATACTCCGACCTATTCATGATGACGACAGCACCTCCTTTGTCAGCCTTTTCGATTATGATGTCAGAGTTGTTTCTGAGGCTGTGGATGGCACTGTGTTCTGCATGGCTGAGGTTATGGGGTAAGCGATGCTGCTTTTCCACAATTTCAGCTCGTGCACGTCGGCGGAAGCAGTCTATGTAGAAATCCAGGCTGCTGTTTCGACCTTCAGGAGGAGTCCACCCAGAATCCTTCTTTTTGTAGTGTTGGCAGGAAGGTCTCTGTGGCTTAATATGTTGGTCAGAGGTGTGTTGGAAATATTCCTTGAGTCTGAGACGTCGAAAATAGGATTCTAGGTCACCACAGAACTGTATCATGTTCGTGGGGGTGGAGGGGCAAAAGGAGAGGCCCCCAGATAGGACAGATTCTTCCGCTGACTAGCCATCGCCTTCAGCCCCCAACTAAAACCCCTCCAACGCATCATCAAGGATCTACAACCTATCCTGAAGGACGAGCCATCGCTCTCTCAGATCTTGGGAGACAGACCAGTCCTTGCTTACAGACAGCCCCCCAATCTGAAGCAAATACTCACCAGCAACAACACACCACACAACAGAACCACTAACCCAGGAACCTATCCTTGCAACAAAGCCCGTTGCCAACTCTGTCCACATATCTATTCAGGGGATACCATCATAGGGCCTAATCACATCAGCCACACTATCAGAGGCTCGTTCACCTGCGCATCTACCAATGTGATATATGCCATCATGTGCCAGCAATGCCCCTCTGCCATGTACATTGGCCAAACTGGACAGTCTCTACGTAAAAGAATGAATGGACACAAATCAGACGTCAAGAATTATAACATTCAAAAACCAGTTGGAGAACACTTCAATCTCTCTGGTCACTCGATCACAGACCTAAGAGTGGCTATACTTCAACAAAAAAGCTTCAAAAACAGACTCCAACGAGAGACTGCTGAATTGGAATTAATTTGCAAACTGGATACAATTAACTTAGACTTGAATAGAGACTGGAAATGGATGAGTCATTACACAAAGTAAAGCTATTTCCCCATGGTATTTCTCCCTCCCACCCCACCCCCCACCGTTCCTCTGGTATTCTTGTTAACTGCTGGAATTAGCCTACCTGCTTGTCACCATGAAAGGTTTTCCTCCTTCCCCCCCCTGCTGTTGGTGATGGCTTGTCTTAAGTGATCACTCTCCTTACAGTGCGTATGATAAACCCATTGTTTCAAGTTCTCTGTGTGTGTGTGTGTGTATATAAATCTCTCCTCTGTTTTTTCCACCAAATGCATCCGATGAAGTGAGCTGTAGCTCACGAAAGCTTATGCTCTAATAAATTTGTTAGTCTCTAAGGTGCCACAAGTACTCCTTTTCTTTTTTCTGATGGAAGGAGAGTACCTTTTCTTCTGTGTGGCAGAGCATTGTCAGGGGGTGAAATCACACACACACACACACACACACACAGCATCAAACCTCAGGTCTACATCCCCATGCACTTACCCCCAGATGTAGGGATGCCAGTGGATGCAGCCCAGCATGTGTCTGAGCACTGGCAGCCAATAAACATGTCCCTCCGTAACTAGCATGGCCATTCTCGTGCTTTTTGAGGCACTTCATAACAGTGTTTTGGAGTCAAGGAACCGGCTAGTTTTGCCAGATGAAGAACTAACTGGTCAAAGCCTGGGACTTGTCAAGTGACAAGGAAGTGCAGCACTCATTTTCACCAAAGCCAGTTGTAGATAATGGGTTATCAGTGGAATATTAGTTTCCTGAGGTAACCCACCGAGCTCTTAAAGTCCTTGTTCCTTTTTCATCAACACACTCGTGTGAGTCAGGCTTCCCAGCACTGGCCACAATTAAAATTAAATATTGCTCCCATGCTTCAAAGGAAGTTGCAAGTGTACAACCCTCCTGAACTCCCCTATCCTCCTGCAGTGGTCAACTAGTTGCATTGCCCCCTCTAATTTCCTGGGGAAAACACTGGTGGAAGATGACTTACATCTTTACCTTGTACACTGAAACCACAAATTCCACTGTTTTGTACTGTACAACTTAGAGACAAACTCACTCCTCCCACTAATAAGGTAGGACTGATGGATACTGACACAATCTAGAATTGTTTGTTTTTTTTATTTCCTAAAATATTTGTGCAGTTTTATTTTAGTTGCTGTGATTTGTGCTCTTTTTAAACAGAATTGTGAGACAACATGAAAGGTGATTTATGAAATAAAATTGGTGCTTTTGACACTAATACTCTTATTATAAATATATTGATTAAAGCCCTTCTACTTAATTACTCCCATTCTTGCAAAGTATAGGCCTTTCAATTCTTTGTGTTATCTTGGTAAACTATAGGGAGGCAGAATTGTTTTTTCTTACCATAGGGAGGCTCACTATGACAAAGTTTGAAAACCCCTTCTTTAGATTCCCAAATAAACTGACAGGCTGAGGAATTGTATTTAGAATCCTATTCTTGGTAGGGAGACCATGAGCATACACACAAGCCCTAATTTGTGATAGGTTTCTGTGCTGTTGCATATCTTGACATTGTGCTTCCCTCTAACACACTCTCCCCTCCTTCTCTTGGTGTCTCCCCAAACTTTCACTCGTAGTTACATCAGACATTGCAGTCATTAGTAAAACTACTAAGAGACAGAGGATTACTGTACATAACATTAATAGCTACTTTGAAGGACGTGGGTAGAGCTGGTCCAATTTTTTGTGTTAAAACTTTTTTCAACAGAACATGTCTTTTCCTCCCCTCAAAATCAAAAGATTTCAAAAAGTGTGATTTTGACAAAAAATCCCATGGAAAACTATATTTTCATATTACAATATTTTATTTTATATTTCAGAATTTCAAATTTTCCATTTTGAGAGAGAGAGAAGGTAGGTAAGGAAATATCTGTAATAAAAGATATTACCTCACCTTTCTTGTCTCTCATATCCTGGGACCAACACCACTCCAAAAGTAAATTCACTTTGTTGTTTCTTTCATCTGTATATTATTTTTACATTATTTCAGTACTTATGTGAACTACTATTACTGACATGTCATAATAGGACAGTGAAATAGGGGTAATTTTATTTTATATTTTATTTTTAAAATCATTAGGATCAGCTACTATTAGCACTGTATAACACATTTTATCTTCTGTTTAGATCAAAGTATCTCTGGTTTGTGCTGTAATAAAACAGTTTGACGTTTAGCGCACATTATGTATTATCATTACTGATGACAGGTGCTGAAATAATTAAAAATATAAAAATGGAGAAATCTAAAAAATAAAATTTGAAATGAAAAATTGAAATTCCAAAACAAAAATTTGAAAATTACAAAATAATGCAAGTTGGAAATCTGTAATAGAATTCTTCAATGAAAGTTTCAATGAAACTGAAGTATCTCAGAATTTCCAGTTTGTGGGAAATTTTGAAAATATTTGGTTCTGTTTCATTAATTTGCCAGATCTCCAGAAATAACTAATTGACAGAAATATATAAATGATTCAGTGTTGCGCCTTTGGAAAGATCCAGAGGATACAGCAAAGGATAGAGTCAAGAAAACTGGATTTTATTCCTGGTTCAGCATTTGATGAGCTGTGTGACTTCTGGTAAATTATGGACCTTACATCCTTTGTGTCTCATGTTCCCCACCTGTAAAATGGGAATAATAATACTCACTCACCTGTGTAAAGTAATTTGAGATCTGTAGATGAGAAGTTATATAAATGCTAAGTATTATTACTGCCATCTAAACTAGGCAAATGTGCAAAGTTTGTTGCCAGATATATATTATGTGCCATCTGATTTTGCTCACAGACACAAACATGGGCAAAGAAAAATGAAAGCCTATATGAAGAATGAAATAATCCATGCATCTTGCTGGAAGTAATTTTAGGATGATAGGTAAGAGAAAATTATTCCCCCCCCCAGCAAAATAGGCCATACTTGATATCTATGACAGTTGCCTCATAAGCTTCGAAAGAAGTTGTGCTATTGTCAATATTGGCTGGATGTTACGCTGTAAATCTGACACCATCACAAACTGAGTTACTAACAACATTAAACCCATGGTAGCATATTGCTCAGTTTCCATTATAGGCAATGCTGATCTCATCTTAAGTATTCCCTTAGGAAACAGTACAAAATTCACGAGTGAGGTCCCGCAGGGATCAGTTCTGGGTCCGGATCTGTTCAATAACTTCTTTAATGATTTAGAGAATGGCACAGAGAGTACACTTATAAAATTTGTGGATGATACTAAGATGGGAGGGGTTGCAAATGCTTTGGAGGATAGGATTAGAATTCAAAATGATCTGGACAGACTAGAGAAATGGTCTGAAGTAAAACAGGTTGAAATTCAATAAGGACAAATACAAAGTATTCTACTTAGGAAGGAACAATCAGTTGCACACATTCAAAATGGAAAATTACTGCCAGGAAGGAGTACTGCGGAAAGAAATCTAGGGGTCACTGTGGATCACAAGCTAAATATGAGTCAACAGCGTAACACTTGTTGCAAAAAAAGTGAACATCATTCTGGGATGTTTTAGCAGAACAAGACATGAGAAGCAATTCTTCCGCTCTACTCTGCGCTGATTAGGCCTCAACTGGAGCATTATGTCCACTTCTGGGTGCCATATTTCAGGAAAGATGTGGACAAATTGGAGAAAGTCCAGAGAAGAGCAACAAAAATGATTAAAGGTTTAGAAAACCTTTCAAACGATTGAAAAAAATGTGTTTGTTTAGTCTGAAAGAGAGAAGACTGAGAAGGGACATGCTGACAGTTTTCAAGTACATAAAATGTTGTTACAGGAGGAAGGAGAAGGATTGTTCTTGTCCCCTGAGGATAGGACAAGAAGCAATGGGGTTAAATCGCAGCAAGGGAGGTTTAGGTTGGAAATTAGGAAAAAATTCCTAACTGTAAGAATGGTTAAGCATTGGAATACATTGCTTAGGGAGGTTGTAAAATCTTCATCATTAGAGATTTTTAAGAGTAGTTTAGACGAACACCTGTCAGGGATGGTCTAGAATAATACTTAGTCCTGCCATGAGTGCAGGGGACTGGACCTGATGACCTCTCAAGGTTCCTTCCAGTCCTTTGATTCTATGAAGGTGGGGATGAGAGTCCATTTATCAATGAAGTCATCCTGCATGATGCATCTCTGGGTTGGAGTTTCCCCTTCTCCTTTGTCCTGTAAACTGGTTTCTATCGACTGTATTGAGAATTGAAGCATTTTCTCTGGACATGTTGCTTTTTAATGGGTATGAAATGACCATGCTCTCCCCTAAAGGTGTAGCCATTTTTATGGAAGAATCTCAACAATGATCATGAGGTCTGTCCCAATCACGTGAGAGAGTTATGTAACACACATGTACAGATCTTAGTCTTAACATGAGAAATAAAAAGATTAGCATATGAGTATCGCAGTCATCTGGTTACCAGCATTTAGGAAAGTCCAAACACTACATATTTTACTGCAAATTTTAACAACTTAATTTTAATAACGTTCCACCAGCATTAAGCCGGACAGACTTTTAGTTGATACGTAGGCTAAGATTTTGCCTAAGTCTAAGTCTCCAGCTTGATACAAAGTACCTTTGAAAAGCAGTCAACTCCTGGAGTGTGAAATTATGCATTAAATAGCTCTTTGTAAAATAAGTTTTAGAGTATAATTTGGTTATATCCTGTGTCATAGTCATGGAGGCATTGGTTTATAATTGATGAAACAGTCTAATTCCACTTCCAAAGTAGGGATTTTGGGGCATTGCACTATGTGGGAGTACAAGAGACATGTTTTGTTATATCAGTGTTCTAGTGTTGTATTTCTTTAATTATATAGGTGTATGAGAGACTGGAGAAAACTTAAAGAGCCAGAATTCCTCAACAGTGTAACTCCATGAGCAGAGTTAGAGCAGCTATTAATTGAATTTCTTGAACAAACATGTCAGCTAAGAAGGCCTGTTCTCCTGCCTCTTCTCATTAAAATAAGCCGAGGTGAAGATTATTTTCTCCAAAGCAATACCTTAGTTCTTTGCTGCTGCCCATACAGGTTTTTAAACTGGAAATCTGTGGGACCAGAAGGGAGGGTGATGTGCCTCACCCCCCAACCCTTCCTCTGTTCACTCTTGCCCCTATCTTTCCATTCTTCACCTCTTCTCCCCCAGCGCAGCCTCCTTCCAGGGTCCATCAGGGAGGACTGATGCTGTAAAGGAGAATGAACTGCCTCACTTCCACACAAGAGGAGTGGAGGTATATGCTTTGGAGGGTCCTGTCCCTGAGTGGGACAGTTCAACCACATGAAAGGTAGAGGACATTTGGCAGGTTCCAGTGAGGATTCCCTTGCCACATTCTAAGCAGAATAACTGGGTTTCATGAGCTTCTTTCTGTAAAGGTTTGTATTGCAGAATTTATTTATTAGTAGTAAAGAAACAATATTTAATAAGGAAATTTAATTACTAGAATATTGCTTTACTTTTTTGTGGAAAACGAGAGACTGTTTCTTGCTTTCAAATATATTGAAAATGCCGCTTTTAAATCTTTCTCTCTCTTGAAGTCTTTACAGCAAGTGTCTTCTCAGAGACAGTTTTACTGTTCTGTGAGAAAGGTGGCACACACTTCCAGAATAGATACATGTTTCATGGCAGGTTTGTAGAACTAATCACTGTGCCAAATAGGATGTGCAACAGCACTAGAACGTGCTTTAAAAGTTCCAGAAGCTCACACATAGGCCAGGTCTGCATTTTAGGTGCTACAGTAGTACAGCTACAGCACTGAAGCTGAGTCACTGTCGTGCCATACTGTTGACACTTCCTACAGCAACAGAAAGGATTTTTCCAGCACTCTAATTAATCCACCTTTCTGAGTCACGGTAACTTAGGTCAGTGGAAGAATTCTTTTGTCATCCTAGCCTCTTCTGTTCTTCCTTATTACCACTTAAGTCTCTGTTGTGTGTTAATAAACTTATTTTATTACAAAATCATCTCAGTGCTTTGTGTTAAAAGGGTAAAATCCTCAGCCAAACTAGCAGGCTGATGTGTGTATTCTCTGAGTTTGGAGGTAAAGAACTTGATAACTTCTGTGAGAGCCTGGTATGAAGGACACTCCAGGGAGAAAGTTTTGGAGAGACTCAGGACTGGAAGGATGGTTGATGTCACACTGCAAGAAGTAATCAGTCTGGTGGAAGCCAGAGTGAAGCTACTGTGTGCATTGCAAAAAGCTGGCTGCTGGTGTCAGGGCTCTGGGATTTGTCTACCCTTAAAACACTACAGTGGCACAGCTGGGCTGCTGCAACTGCGGTGCTGTAGCGTTTCACTTGTTCATTTGCTTTAAATGGTGCTTGTTTAGCTCTGTGTGATTTTTTTGCAAAATTCACATCACAAAATATATAAAAAATGGAAGACATTTATTGTTAGACAACCCATTAGCCCTTGCTCTCACACATTTAGATTTGAGATTATAGACTCAATATTAATCTATAATAAATAGAGCTGGGGAAGAAATGCATTTCTCATCCCAGGTATGTGCCCTAAGCACCAGGCTATAGGTTATTCTGGGGGGTCTTTTCCCCAATTCATATTCATAATCATGGGAGCAGAAACTTGATCCTGAGTCTCCCACATACTGGCTAAGTATCCTAACCACTGGTCGATAGAGTCAGTATCTCTTGTTCTCTGGCCCAATATTTAAATTATTTATACAAAGAGGAGCGGCTCCAACAATAGGAATTGAAAGAGACCCATCCTCAAGCTGAGAAACCTTTCCTGATTAAAGTTTTGTTAACTCTGGTACAAGCCCGTGAATTATTTGGTTTCTCCAAATCAACATTTTCTGACAAAATACATTGTTGTCAAAAAAAATTCCCAACCAGCTCTAATGAAAAGTACAATTTTGGCTTCAACCAGTTTTGTCAAGAGGAAGAAGATGGGAGGATTATAACAAAAGCCAAAAACATTTGTCAAAGAGCAAAATAGCAATGAGAGTTTTCAATTATAGCAGTAGAAATGAGGGCACACAAACAGAAGGCAATAAAGCAGCAAGAAATGTGTTGATTTGATACAGGGATGCTTCCATTATGCATACGAGTGACATAGAAGGAGTAATTTGTCTTAATTGTAAAGTAGCACAGTTGATAATAGTTATTTTAAATACAGTAGACTAGCTTAGCAATAATGACTACAAAAGTAGAACAAAAGAGGGGTAAATTAGATTGTGTGATCTCAGCAAAGCAATTTCTGGCAGCATATTTGACACAGGTTAACAATGAAAGCAATGGAGAGAAAAGAGAAAGTGTTCAAAGAAACAAAGTCTGTCTCACTCCAGCAAGTGAAAGCATCCATATGGGTAAAAGTGAAGATGTAAAAGTTGATTGAAACAGCTGCACAATGATTAATTGTATAAAAGTAAAGAAATATTAGGGGAAAAAAAATCACAAATAGCAACAATTCAGAGTCTCTTATTAAGGCCCCAGTTCTGATGGGTGCTGATCACCAAGTGTAAGCGCCTCAGTGTTTTCTTCTTTCACTGTAGGACCAGGCAAAAACAGAAGCAGTGGCGAAAGGGAAATCCTCAGTGCTCTCCCCCACTTCTACACCATTGCTACTTTGGTTGACCTGTTCCATGGTCTCAGTCCCAGTCTATCTGCTTGTCATACTGGTTAGAGACATTTGGGAATTTTTCCCATTGAAAAATGTTGATTCGTCAGAACAAAAACATTTTATGGGAAAGGGTCAGTTTCAGTTCATTTCTCAACTTGAAAAAAAAAAAGAAATCATCAATGTCCCATTTTGGCACTTTTTAAACAAAAACAAACTCCACTTTCCTGGTTCAAAATGATTTTTTTTTTTTTTTTACAAAAAAATGTGGATTAATTATCATTTCAAAAAGTTTTAAAAGTTGAAATAAAAAAAATGTTTAGACTGATAAAAGCCCAAATTCTTTTTGATTCGTCAGCTGTTGAAGATTTTCGAGACTCATTTTTCATCTTAACTCAAAGGATTTTTTTCTTCCAAAATCTCAAATACTTCCTACGTGGGAAAACCATTTTCTACCAGCTCTAATACTGGGCTCCAGGCCAGCACATTACTTAAGTTGTGGCCTTCTCCCTCAATATTGCTCTAACACTTGGTGTAATAAGCAGTGCCTCAGGAAACAAGTCTTGTCCAGTGCGGGTTTTGACCACACACTTAATAGAACAAATATGGATGCAAGCCTTTGATAAGTATTAAGATATTACTTTCTTTGAAAATAATGGGCCACATGCTCAGCTGATGTAAATTGGTATATCTCCTCTAAATTCAGTGGTGCTATTCTCATTTGCACCAGCTGAGAACCTGGCTCATATCAATTCAGTAACACAAGAATACTTTAACAATCATATTCCCCAATATGTTAATGCCTAGGACTAAATACTATCTTGTAGCAAGTGGGTGAAACTCCCTCAAGGTTAATGGTGTTTCACCCATTTACTCATAGGTTTAATTTGTCCACTTGCATTCCATGGTGTAGAAATGAAAGTTTTGAACTAAAGGTGATAAATTGTTAGTTTTAATTAAGGTTAAATTATGACATTTTCTTACAAAACAATTAATAAAGCAAACAAAAGAAATCATGATAATGACAGTGATTCTAATTATGTGTTTCATATTGTGGCACAATCAGTGAAAAGCGTATACATAAAGACAGTATTCAGTAAAATATTCATTAATGTATGAGTATCTGTCTCTGCATGTTGATATCCCGGTACTTAGGCCTGTCTCTAGCTTGGTTAGTGAGAATAACTCCAGCAAATCTCATTTACATCTAAGTCTATTTTTTCTCATATGTATCTAGGGAAATATTCTTAAAACAACTTCAATATCTTTTTAATGAGTTACTGAAAAGGGAATCTGCATTTTTGCATCAACTTTCAGCATATCTTCAAAGCTCACTTGTTCATTTAGCTTTATAGAACCTAGCAGCACAACTTTTGAAACTCTTAAAAGTTAAGAATAATTGCCAGATGCTCCTGATGGCTAATTATCACCACCTTAAACATTCCAGTCCTCATCTCACCTTTCTCCTGCTGTGAAAAATTTCCCAAGACAGTTTCATTGAGTAGAACCTGAGCTGCTGCTTGAATAAGCTAAGTGGAGAGTATGTTACAGTGATGATTTCAATATACTCTTGAGTTAAAAGGATTATCTTAATTCTGGTTTGCTTATAAAGATGCTTCAAGGTTCCTTCCCCACTCTGAACTCTAGGGTACAGATGTGGGGACCTGCATGAAAGACCCCCTAAGCTTATTCTTACCAGGTTAGGTTCAAAACTTCCTCAAGGTACAAACTTTGTCTTGTCCTTGAACCTTGTGCTACCAACACCAAGTGTGTTAAACAAAGAACAGGGGAAGAGCCCACTTGGAGATGTCTTCCCTCCAAAATATCTCCCCAAGCCCTACACCCCATTTCCTTGACAAAAATCCGCACCAATTTGCATAGGTGAACACAGACCCAAACCCTTGGATCTGAAGAACAATGAAAAAGCAATCAGGTTCTTAAAAGAAGAATTTTAATTAAAGAAAAACTAAAAGAATCACATCTGTAAAATCAGGATGGTAAATACCTTAAAGGGTAATCAGATTCAAAACACTGAAAATCCCTCTAAGCAAAACCTTAAGTTACAAAAAGACACAAAAACAGGAATATACATTCCCTCCAACACAGCTTATTTTACCAGCCATTAAACAAAAGGAAATCTAATGCATTTCTAGCTAGATTACTTACTAACTTAATAGGAGTTGGAAGGCTGCATTCCTTATCTGTTCCCAGCAAAAGCATCACACAGACAGACAAAATCCTTTCCCCCCTCCAAATTTGAAAGAATCTTATCCTCTCATTGGCCATTTTGGGTCAGGTGACAGCGAGGTTATCTTAGCTTCTTAACCCTTTACAGGTGAAAGCATTTTTCCTCTGGCCAGAAGGGATTTTATAGCACTGTATGCAGAAAGGTGGTTACCCTTCCCTTTATACTTATGACAAATGTCCAAAATATTTACCTCAGTCACTTAAAAACAAATCACAAACAAAAAGGTAATGTGCTAAAATTAAATGTGCTAAATTTATGATTCTTTCATATCTATTACTATGATTTTAGTAATGTGCTAAATTTAAGATTCTTTTCTCATGTTCTTGGGTAACTGTGCATCATTTTGATGGCTCAAAAATGTTCAACTCTACAAAATAATGTACTGTGTATGTCCTACAACTTCCAATATTATTTTAGGCTGCTAGCAATAACAGCTCTTAAACAACAGCTCTTGCCATTGAAAGACGAAACAAACATTCTCAAGTGATGAGGGATAGGACTAACTAAAAATCACAGTTCCGGCAGTTAATAAAAGAGCTGGAGAACATGATGATGATTAAAATGGCTGTCCAAGAAACCAAAGGCAGTAATTAAATTTATTTGTTCTCTGAACTCTTTTGGCAGAGTGAGTGCGTGGGCCTTGTAATGGAAAGAGAAGGTGAGTTAAATACCACAGAGAAGAAGCATAAACAGTGAAGTGCACCAGTGATTCTGCAACAGAACAAACACATTTACCTAGCAGCATAGAATATTACATATAGTTCACATTTGGCTAAATAACGAAAAGTGTTTAATATCACAACCACATGTTGAATCAATCAATCTCTAGTTGCCATATTAATCTCTAGACAGCTTCTTCATATAACTATGGCAGTCTGAAATGTAACTGCAAACACTACAAGAAAGCATGGAGACTCACGGATAGGTTCAGACTGCTACAACTTAAAGGAAATTCCAAACCCCTGTTATTAGTATGCAGTTACTAAAAGTAAACAATGCATCCGATGAAGTGAGCTGTAGCTCACGAAAGCTTATGCTCTAATAAATTTGTTAGTCTCTAAGGTGCCACGGGTACTCCTTTTCTTTTTGCGAATACAGACTAACACGGCTGCTACTCTGAAACCTGTCATTCTGAGAACAATGGCAATCACAGTACTAATGTCCTGAAATGGTTCCTCAGGAAAGGCCACCAATTAATCCCAAAGGAAGGATCCAAACTACTGACCTTACCTTAAGATTGCAAGGAGCATAGCAGGAGGGGATGATGACACACATAGGAAAACAGTGACTACTCGGCTAGTGCAGCAATTGTTGTTCATTAATGACCTCTCCCTCCTTAACATGCTAAGCAGTTGTGAGTGACTAATGCTCTTTTCAAGCTACAGGCAAATGCCAGCAAAGCAATTCATGCTGAACAAAGGGAAAAGGTTGTTGTTAGTCTTTTGAGACTTCACACCAGGGCTGAAAGAGCAGCTGAAAAAGGTACTGTGCTAAGAACCTACCTGGGCGTTGATCTCACTCTATTTCCAGGATTTAGGGATCTACATGTAGATCCAGCATAGGGGAACTTGTTTTCTTAGTCATATGAAATATGCTGCTGGTTAGAGTACTTTATGTGTTTGGTACAGATATCTGTTCCTGAGAAGATGTTCTCCAAGCCTGCTTTTCTTCTGCTGCATACTGAGGACTAGATCTGCAAAGGGGACTAAGAGTCAGTTTTGCAATGCCTAACTTGAAGCACCTTATCACCTAATGGAATTTACAACCCCAAGTTAGGTGCACAGGCTCCCTGTACAGTGCATGAGGAGAGTTAGGTGAGTAAGAATGAGACTGTCAAAAGCCAGCGTGCTGAATAGAGAGTTGCCTAAGATAACAAAGAGGAGAAGGGTGTGGCCAAGTCTCACTCCACTTGAGATTTGCAGCTATGAACCCTCTCCTGGAGCTAGGTGCTTAAGCAGATCAGCCCTTTTTCCCATATGCACAAATGAGGAGAGAGGAGACAACTTTATAACATGTAGCTTAATGGTTACAGCACTGGCCCAGAATGTGGGAGATGTGGGGTGAAATCCTCACTCTGCCTGAGAGAAGCTAGTATTTAAACCCAAGTGACTGCTGTGACCACTGGACTACGGGGTATGCTTGGATGGGTCTCTCGCACTCCCTCATGTTGAAACTGTTCCACTTTGTATAATGACTTAAATATTCACTGGGTCAGAGAGCAACTGAGGAAGACTCTATAGCCAGGTTGTTAGCACACCCTGGGAGTATCATGTTCAAGTCCCTGCTCCAATTAGTATCTATATCCTAAATGAGGGTTCTAACCACTGGGCTGCAGGGGAATCACTGTAGCCTGATCTAGGGTGTGTTAGTACTATTGATTTAATTTCTTAATTTAATTGTAATTATTTAATTAATCAATTATATTAATAATAATTACTCATTAATATTAATTACTGTGGGTTTAGGTTTGCCAATCTGTTTGATCAGAAGATAAAAGTTCTTGTCCCGAATCAGGCTCCACAGAATTTACAAAAAGGACCCTCGGGGGTATGACAGGAAGCTCACACTAAGATATAGTCATAAAGACTTTTTATTAAACTCAATGAAATAGTAAGTAAATGCTAAAATAATTAGAGTTACAAAGTTACAATTGCATTACTGCTATTCGAAAGATCCATATGATAATATAGTATTATATGCATCAAAGCTTTGGTTAATATACTCACACCCTTCCTTGATAACCTGGTGGTAAGAGACACAGGACCAGCCTTGTGGTTCAGGTTTCTCAATTCTTGAATGAGGGATGGAGTGCTTAGAAAAAGCTAATGCTACTTAAACTTAAAATCAAAACCTAATAAACAATACTAAGAATATAACTTAGGGAAACCAAGCTTAGCCTAGTTCCCTTGAAACTTAAAGTTTAAGAAGAACAAGTATAGCCTACTAATAGTAGCAGCCATTGTAGATAGATAGAAGTAAGAAAGAATAGAAATGGTGTCCGGAGTACTCTCTCAAGGTAGGTCACCTCTTCTATAGGGCAAAGTGATGGAAATCCTTCCTCCTATGCCCAAATTTCATTCCTCACCCACAAAATGTTAGGGTACGCTTACCCCATAGGCTAATATGTATATGTGTATTGATGACAGGTATGTACACACATCAGTCTCGTGTGGTGTACTGGTTAAGTCTGTGGGTACAACATTGAAAAAAAACCCTATGCCATTCTTCATTGTCTATTGTTCTAGATAAAAGGTCATAGACATAGGTGTGGGTACTTATCTATTTAGGTGACAAGATATAGGTCAACTTTACTTTTCTGGGTAAAAGGTCTTAATATAGAAATGCTAACTTTGCCTTAGCTTAACATACAGGATATGGCCTGTAGATCTCTTGCATTACAGCCAAACTTATTTTTAATATAAATCTATAAACCTATACATCAAATACTAAAACTATAAGAAAAGTATATATATATATATATATATATATATATATATATATATATATATATATATATGCACGAGTAAGCAGGTTAGTCCTATAGGTTACACCACCTTGCCATTTTTCATGGGGACTAATCCAGTAGACATGCTCTAAAGCAGCTGCATAGCATGTCTACCAGATCAGCCCTGTAGGCAACACAGGCAGGGGAGCACCTGGTTTGCGAATCCTGCTGGAGCATAAGTGTGAACTAGGGTCCAGGCATCAAGTTTTAAGTGAGCTTGTACATGACCAGCAGCAGTAATTTAGGCACCTTCTGGGTTAGGCAGCAGCTAAACAGGGGGGTTTAATATCCAAATTTTGGCACCTGAAATGTCAGTTAGTCACCTACATGAATCCCTTCATGGATCTAGTTTCTGCATTCTCCCTCATTATCCTCATGTATCCTGACACACACCTGTTTTACCATTCCAGGCACTGATTATTCTCCTTTTTGCCTCCATAAACTCACCCTGTGTACCACCAATCATTCCTCAAACACTGCAGAAATCCACTCCCATTTCTTGTGCTAACAATCCTAGATAGCAAGTATAGCTATAGAGTGGTACTTACAAACACTACAAGAGCATTGGCCTCAGCTCTTGCAAGGGAGCATCTATCACTATACATTTACCATCTATTACCAAGAGGACAGTCAGAGGGCTAGAAAGACAGTAAAGTCAGTTGAAAAATCCATTGCTTTTGCAATTACATTAGATATAGCTTTAATATAAAATTCCTTTGTGATAAACCACCATGCTTAACAGGTGTTCAAAATACATAGTGGATGAAAGCATTTTAAAATCCTACCAAGAATTATGATAATCAGACAGAAAATCCAGTGCAATTAGCACAAATATTTATAGTAAAAGTGGACATTTTGAAGACATCAGGAATGATAGACTAGTCTAATAACTCACCATCAAATGAGCGATTATAAGGCAAACACAAATGAATGACATCCTGGATTTTTTTAAAGACTTCTGATTTTGCCACTTTCTTGCTGACGTTTGAAAAGCCTTAAGCTGCTCAGTGGTGACTGGAAGAATTCTTTCTTAAGACAGGTGTTTATTCTTCAATTGTTGTTTATTTCAGAGTCATATGATTAAAAAGTTCTTCTGCAAGCCCGTAGGTTTATGTCAGCCTCGCTTATATCCCCTGGGAAACCATTTAGAAATGAATAGATCTAGAGTAGGCTTTCACTGTTAAAAATTCAGAAAAAACTGCAAGATGAAATAATCTACTTTGCACACTATGGTATTTCAGGAATCATTGTTTTAGCTGTATTGTTTGTAAATATGAAAAGCAGACTGAATTCCTGCAGCTCAGTCAACATCTTTCGATATCTACAGATTTAATCATTTTGGTCCAACCAGGAAAGGGCTCTATTTTCAGATATATGCTTGCAGCATAATGAAATCCCATGCTCCAACTCTCTCTAGAGTTCTCTTGGTCCGCAGGACTTCTACCTTGGCTCCTGTCAGACCTTGCAACACCTGCAATAATATTGCCTGAGGCTCTGTTGAACCTTACAAATCTGAGGAAGCATTGCCTCAGACCTTCCTGGACTTTCCAGTGGTGGAGGTTTACTTCCTTTCTGTACTGCAACCTTAACTAGAAACAACCATTAGTCTTGTTTCCAGGAAAAGGTGTACTTCATTAGATTCAAATGACTGTTCCCCACTCACTGTTGCTACATGCAGTGATTTCTAATAGCTTAAATTGCAAAGCAAAGAGGCAGGTGTATTAACCAGTGAAGATGATCATGAATTAGTAGAAAAATAATTATATTGCCTAGGAAAGTGCATTGTGTAATAAAACTTCAATGTGATACCTCTTCCATGCCTATATAGAAAACTGTATAACTCAGAAAAATGCATAGATTAGACCAATGTTGCTGTTTATTTAGTTCTTACTATATATTAAACTCTGACTAGATACAGGATTGATTTTTTAAAGTGATGTATACCTCAGAGTCCATTAATTTCTACATGCTTTCACAGATGATAAAGTGATGGAGAACACTCAAAGTCAGCACCCAGGTGAACTAAAAATGTGAAGGAAATATGCTTTTCAGTGGGTTTCTCCTCCAGATGCACATACATATTTCAGTTTGTGTTATCTTGCAGAAAAAGAATGGTTGACCCTTATAATACAGAATACAAGACAATACATCTGTTGGTAACTATATTGGCATTAATGGCAGAAAGGCATTAAAAGCCCAATCCAATGCCCATTGTGGTCCTAGTCCTAAACTAGTTAGGAATACTGTGTACTCACTGGAATTAGAGCATGATTGCTACCCCCCTTTGTTTTTTGGTTTCCAGTGAGATTCCAAAACGAACATCATGGAAAATGCTTGGTGCTAATGCTAGACAACTCTTCAAAAGCTGAGTTCGTTGTCAGTCTTGTCATTGGCCCTTCTCCCCACATGTACAATTAGATAAAAGACTTATTCTGCACAAAAAAAGTAATAAATACAGGACAGGATAGTTGAGGTACATTCTCAGCATTTTGATACACGTCTGATTGGTAAAAGCCTATGAGGCAACATTGCAATTTACAGAGAAAACTGAGGTTAATTAGGTGAAGATTAAGGATATGTGCTCAATGTCTGTAGAAAAGTATGCTGACATAAAAAAGTAAATAGTATGGAAAGAAAAGAGACACTTCATTGATTTTTGAGAAAAGCTGCTGAAAGAATAAAAATAGAGATGTCACGTAAGAAAGGTAGAAATGAAGGAGAGTTGTCCCATGCATTGCTTATGGTAATACAAAGAAGCCATGTAACTTGTGACAAAAAAAGTATGTATAATCTTCCTATAATACTATTGTGCCAAAAGTTACATCATTAAAGACAACAACATCAGCAGAGCATTGTGTCTGCTCACTTGAACACAGAGAATTATATCTATGGAGTAATTTGCATCTTTGTACTCACTGGAGCATATGATACTTTAGCTATTTAAATATGCTGCTACTGAGTGTCAGTTGACAGATTCATTGTTGGTTATTTTAAAGAACCACCACTGCACTGCAGCAAATGTTTAAAATTTAGATTTTTGTAAAAAAATCTATAATCTCTACTACACTGATATTTCTGCGTATTTCCCCCATACTTCCTGCCATCATGTACCAAAATATTTTTTGTAAAAAATATTTTTCTATATACAAACAGATGATTCCTCCTGGCTGATTCATTTAGTGATGTCAGACATCACTATTTGGAGTATCACAGTTATTTCCATAGTTATGAACTATGGTGCCATAAACATAATGAATCAGGCATAAAGGGGAGAATGACTAAAAAAGATTTGATGTGAATGTATCTTAGGGGATACCTGATTATCGCTGTAGCAGATGTCAGTTCTAAGGAGCGGATAGAAAAGTTTCACTTGCTACATGAAAGGTGGGATTAAAAAAAAAATCAGTGCTCATCTAACTCTGCCCCAGCTGCAGTCAATTTACATTGATTTCAGAAGGAGCACATATAAGCCATTGCTGAACACTATTGAAAATCTCACCCGAAGTCATCACTGTGATATCTTTGCATGGTCTTAAAGAAATATTTCTACCAGTACTATAGTATGAGAGCACCACCCAGTCCCTAGTGCATTTATGCTCACAATACCCCATGTAGTACTATTACCTGCATTCTATTAATGCAGAATTGAGCCAAAGATGCATGATAGTCCAGATCCTCAAAAGTATTTAGGTGCCTCATTCCCAATGGGAGTTAGGTACTTAAAGGTCTTTTGAGTCAGGTTCAAGTCCCTACGCCAATGATTATTTAATTATTTATACAAAATGGTACAGCTCCAATAGGAGAGACTAAGGCCACCCTACCCCAGAATACCCAATAATCCCATGGTTATGGCACTGATGGGGGAGATGGGGGACCTATTTTCAATTCCCTATTAAAATTAGTCTGAGAAGGAATTTTAATCTCAGTTTCCCTCCATTCTATATGAGTGCCCTAATCTCTCTCTCACACACAAAATTCCTCACCTGCTCATCCTCAGATATCCTTTGTGTGGGATAGGCATCCTCTGAGTTTTCCTGCCAGATTGGATTGTGCTAGTGAAATACATGGGGAGTGCCTTGTTCCAGAATCCTGCTACAAATTTCCCCTTATTGTGAGAATTGGAAAAGTAGAGTAAGACACATGACATGTGCTAATTATACAGTTTGATGCATTTCTGGAAGGTGCTAAGAGGCCATCCTCCCCTTGAAGTGAGTGTAGTATAAGAGTCTTACTCGAATGGAACCAGATAGAATAGAATACAAGAGAACTCTCTGAATATGTCACAAACTTACCACCACCCCTGATACAGAGGATTTTTCAGAGGCTCTCTGTGTGCTGAAAACGCTGTTCAGCACTGGACACTGTCCAGCATCTATGGTGCTGATCTATCACCACTAGCTGAAGCAGGGAAAGATCAAGATTTTGGTTTATGTAAATTAGTGAAATTGAAGTGGTGACAGTGAAACACAATGCTAAATTGTATATAAATATGTAATTTGTTTGGCTCTAAATAGTTATTAAAGATAGTTTTAAGTGGTCATAGTGAGGGAAAACAAAATGGCGGCTGCAAGGAATCAGAGCTGTGAAAACCAAACTTGTGGCTTTAGGATGATCTAGCCAATGGCAAGCAGGCAAACTAGGATGAAACAAAGATCACTTCAACACTTTAAGGGTGTGGTCAGTTAGGTAGAACACCGGTCTTCAAACAGGTCCATCTCTACAGGAAAGGTCTTCAAATAGGTTCACGTTCTAGAGGGCTTGAACTTGATTGGTGGATGCAAATCATATGATGTAAAAAAGCCAACCAGAATAGGTCAAGATCTATATATAAGATGGAGAGCTGACAGGCTTTAGTCAGTCCATCAGCACGAGTAGATGGCACCTGTGTGTGTGTAAGAAGTGGCAGAAGAGAAGAAAATCAAGGGTGAGGAAAATCATCTAAAAGAGCTGAAAAATCAAAAATCAGAGGAAGGCAGAGTAGTGAGGGTGGAGAGGCAACATCAGGATAGAGCAGAAGGACCATAACAGAGGAAGTGAAGACATCAGAGAAAGTAAGGATGATGATTTTCCAACTGAAGCATGTATGTGTTTGACTAAGTTAATAAAGCTCGAAGTCTGTGTATTGTGTGTTCATTGTTTATTATTGTGATCAGGTGGGGAGACTCCATCCAGTGTGAGGTGAGTTCACCCCATCCTCAAGATGGCCTCTGTCTCCAGGCCATGAGACCTAAGGGCAGGAGTCTATAGAGAGGCCCTGATGCACAGGGCTTTAAAGCCCAATTGCCAGTGTCTATGGAATCACCTTGCACCACAGGGTAGTAGGGTCATGGAACCCACATCTGGGGGGTAGCCCTTCTCTACTGGACAGTAAGGCCTAGCAGCCAGAGTCCATAGGGGTACCCCAGAGTTTGCAAGGCAGTAAGGCCCGATGGCCAAAGTCAATAGAGATACCCTGGGTCTACAGGGCATTAAGATGTCTAGTAGCCAGAGTCATTAATGATACTCTGGGTTCACTGGCAGCCAGGTCTAGTGGCCAGAGTCAATAGAGATACCCCTCCAAGCATGGCTGTATGGTCTAGCAGCTGGAGCCAATAGGGTCACCTTCCAGGAGGGACTGTATGGCCTGGTGGCCAGAGTCAATAGAGTAGCCCTCTGGGCAGGGCTGTATGACATAGCGGCCAGAGTCACTAAAGTCTCACTTTGGGCAGGGATGTACTGCCTGGTGGCCATAGTCACTAAAGTTGCCCTCCAGTCAGGACTGCATGGTCAAGTGGCCACTTGAAAGAGGAGATGTGAGCCGCCTCCCATTGGGGAGTGTGGCAGCCAGGTAGGGGGATCCAGGCCCTCCCTGCTCCACTGGGTCCCAGCCCAGGGCCCTTGCAGTGGCAAGTGTGTCCGCCACCTAGTCTGTGGGGATCCATTTGCAATACACTGACCAGCTGCGGGACAATGATTTGTCCCCCTTGGGCTACTTCTGACTTTGTGACTCCAGTCAATGATCTGTGACTCTTCGGGATCTCCGGGTTCTTTGTCCAATGCAACTCCCTGAAGCTACGACCTCCCTGGGGTGTCCAGAGGTAGCTGGGTAGCTGAGCATCTGTTTAGGTCTCAGTACCTCTCACTTCCAGGGCTCTAGTGGTTCCTGGCCAGGAGCCAGCAAGGAGCATCCTTCCTCTCCAGTGGTCAGCCCAGACTAAGCCAGGCTGCTCCCTCTTATACTGTTGCTGGAGCATGCCTGGTAGGGACATGGGGGCATGTTTTCCTCTGCCCACAGTGAGGAATTAACCCTTCCCCATCCAGTGCAGGGTGAGTTCACCCCATCATAATTATGTTTTAATGTTTTAAGAAGCCTTGCTGTCAGCATTCTGCATGTGACTGCATGTGGTATGTAACCACTTAAACTGTTTAATTGTATAATATCATATGCACTACTAGATTTTGTTTGTATTCTAATATATACCTGTTATATTAAAAGGTTTATGGGGGGTTTTCTTTGGTATTTTATTAAGGAATATTTTGTGTTAAATAAAAGTTATTTTGTTTCAAAGAAATTACTGCCTGAGTGTTAATCCTTTGAGCGGAAGGCTTTATCTGTGTCCTCCCAAGGGTTAACAGAACTAATCTGCTCTGGGGAGTCCTCTGATGGTCAAAGACAAACTCCCCGGTAAATTCGTCTCGGGTGGGCCACATCTTGTTATGTCCTGAAATGACCAAACTGATAAATGGGGTTGTCAAGGTTCCTTCCCCACTCTGAACTCTAGGGTACAGACATAGGGACCTGCATGAAAACCTCCTAAGCTTACTTTTACCAGCTTAGGTAAAAACTTCCCCAAGGTACAAACTATTTTACCTTTTGCCCTTGGACTTTCGCTGGACCACCAAATATCTAACCGGTTTTATTTTATTAGGAAAGAGTCCATTTGGAAACATCTTTCCCCCCAAAATCCTCACCAAAACCTTGCACCCCCCTTCCTGGTTTGATAAAAAGGTTTGAAAAAAGGTTTGATAAAAATCCTCACCAATTTGCATAGGTGACCACAGACCAAAACCCTTGGATCTTAAGAACAATGAAAAAGCATTCAGTTTTTTAAAAGAAGAATTTTAATAGACGAAAAAGTAAAAAGAATCACCTCTGTAAAATCAGGGTGGTAAATACCTTACAGAGTAATTAGATTCAAAACATAGAGAATCCATCTAGGCAAAACCTTAAATGACAAAAAGACGCAAAAACAGGAATATCCATTCCATTCAGCACAGCTTATTTTCTCAGTCATTTAAACAAACAGAATCTAATGCATATCTAGCTAGATTACTTACTAAGTTCTAAGACTCCATTCCTGTTCTGTCCCTAGCAAAAGCATCACACAGACTGAGAGAGAGTCTTTGTTTCTCCCTCCTCCCAGCTTTTGAAAGTATCTTGTCTCCTCATTGGTCATTTTGGTCAGGTGCCACCGAGATTATCCTAGCTTCTTAACCCTTTACAGGTGTTTTTTCTCTGGCCAGGAGGGATTTTAAAGGGTTTTACCCTTCCCTTTATATTTATGACACGCCCCCCAAATCACAGATAGGGTGAAACGCTGGCTGGGATTTCTTCCTGGAGCTCTAGAAAAAAACAGAGTTAAATAGACACGTGCACCTCTAAATATACTACCAAGTATAAAAAGACTAAAAATATTTTCCACATCTCAAGGATGATTTTAATCAGTTGATTCTGGGAAACTTTCACAGGAGAGTGCATCAGCCACTCTGTTAGAAGCTCCTGAGATGTGTTGTATGTCGAAATCAAAATCTTGGAGAGCTAAACTCCACCGAATAAGTTTTTTGTTATTTCCTGTGGCGGTATGAAGCCACTGTAGCACAGCATGGTTGGTTTGCATGTGGAAATGCCATCCCCAAACATATGGACATAGCTTTTCCAGAGAGTATACATTGGCATAACATTCTTTTTCACTGACTGAAGAGTTGCTTTCCCTCTCAGATAGCTTCTTGCTGAGAAACACTACAGGGGTGGAATTCTTGATCCGGTCCTTCCTGCATTAAAACTGCTCCCACACCATGCTCAGATGCATCAGTGGTTACTAGGAACTGTTTGTCAAAGTCTGGGGCCCTTAGTATAGGCTCAGACATGAGTGTCGCTTTAAGCTGGTTAAAGGCCTTCTGACACTCTTCGGTCCACTAATCGGCATTTGGCTGTTTCTTTTTGGTTAGGTCTGTCAGTGGGGCTGCGATTTGGCTATATTGCAGTACAAATCACCTGTAATAACCGGCCAAGCCTAAGAAGGATTGAACCTGTTTCTTTGACGTTGGAACAGGCCACTTTTGGATAGCATCCAACCCTGAAGGGGGTTGATAGTTCCTTTACCGACCTGGTGTCCAAGGTAAGTCACTCTGTTTAGGCCTATTTAACACTTCTTAGCCTTAACAGTTAGTCCTGCGTTCCTTAAGCATTCAAAGACTTTTTGTAGATGTTCCAGGTGTTCTCCTCAGGAATCTGAAAATATGGCCACATCGTCAAGGTAGCTGACTTCATCTTCTCCTAATCCCTCTAGGAAACCGTCTACAAGTCTTTGGAAGGTGGCAGGTGCATTCCGCAGCCTGAAAGGGAGTACATTAAATTCATACAGCCCGACATGTGTGGTGAAGGCTGACCTTTTCTTGGCGGACTCATCTAGTGGTACCTGCCAGTACTCCTTGATTAAGTCCAAGGTAGAGATGAACTGGGCCCGTCCCAGTTTCTCTAATAGTTCATCTGTGCATGGCATTGGATAGTTGTCTGTGTGAGTTACAGCATTTAGCTTACGGTAGTCCATGCAAAAACGTATATCCCCATCTGTTTTTGGAACTAGAATCACTGGAGATGCCCATGCACTGCCAGAGGGGTGGATTACCCCCATCTGTATCATATCCTGGATCTCCCATTCTATAGCAGGTTTAGTTTGAGGAGACACACAGTAAGGTTGGACTTTAATTGGGTGAGCATTACCTGTGTCAATGGAGTGGTATGCCCATTCAATCAGTCCTGGGGTGGCTGAGAACAATGGCACGTAGCTAGTGTATAGCTCCTTGATCTGCTGTCACTGCATGCACCCAAGGGTCATGGAGAGGTTCACCTCTTACACGCCACCAGCACTTTTCCCTTTGTAGTAGACTCCTTCAGGCCACTCAGCGTCGTCTCCTCCCTGGGCTGTAAAATGACAAACCTTTAATTCTCTCGAATAAAAGGGCTTTACAGAATTAATATGGTACACCTTAGGTTTTTGGTTTGAGGTGGGGAATGCTATCAGGTAATTTACAGCTCCCAGGTGCTCCTGGACCATGAATAACCCTTCCCACAATGCTTCCATTTTATAGGCCTGGAGCACCATAAAGACCATGACCTGGTCCTCTACTTTAAAGGAACGCTCTCTGGAATGTTTATCATACCAGGCTTTTGCTTTTTTTGAGCATCCTGTAGGTTTTCTTTAGCAAGGACTAGAAAGGTTCGGAGAGTGTTTTGTAGGTTGGTTACAAAGTCCAGAAAGTTAGTTCCTGGAGAAGGTGTAGACTCCTCCCATTGCCATTTCACCAACTGTAATGGCCCCTTGTCCTCATGGCCATATACAAGTTCAAATAGTGAAAACCCTAAACTGGGATGTGGTACAGCTCTGTGGGCAAAGAACAACTGCTGAAACACTAGGTCCCAATCACTGCAGTGCTCATTTATAAAATTACATATCATGGCCCCCAAATTTCCATGAAACTTCTCCACCATGCCATTTGTTTGATGGTAGTAAGGAATGGCAACCAAGTGATTTACCCCATGCGCTTCCCAAAGGCTTTCCATAGTTCCTACCAGGAAATTAGTTCCTGCATCTGTGAGGATATTGGAGGGCCAACCTACCCTGGCAAAAATGTCTGCTAGTGCCTGGTACACACTTTTAGCCCTGGTGTTGCTTAGAGCTGCTGCTTCCGGCCATCAGGTGGCAAAATCCATGAAAGTCAGTACGTACTGCTTTCCTCTGGGTGTCTTTTTTGGAAAAGGACCCAGAATATCCACAGCTCCTCACTCAAATAGAACTTCAATGATGGGGAGTGGCTGGAGAGGGGCTTTGACCAGTTCTTTGGGTTTTCCCTCATTTTGGCATACCTCACAAGATCGGACATAGGTAGAAACATCCTTGCCCATTCCCTCCCACTGGAATGACTTCCCTAAATGGTCTTTGTTCCAGTTCACCCCAGCATTGCAACTAGGATGATCATGGGCTAAGCTCAAGAGCTTGACCCACTACTTAGTTGGAACTACCAACTGTCTCTGAGGATGCCAGTCTTCCTGGTGTCCACCAGAAAGAGTTTCCTCGTATAAAAGTCCTCTTTCTACAACAAACCTGGATCGATTAGAAGAGCTGAGAGGTAGTGGGTTATTCTGTGCCAACGTCCAAGCTCTCTGGAGGCTTTCATCTGCTTCCTGTTCGGTCTGGAACTGTTCTCTTGATGCTGGAGGCATCAGTTCCTCATTGGATTGTGGACCTAGGCTTGATCCCTCTGGAAGCAATGTAGGGTATGGGGCTGTTTCCATTGACTGTGAATCGCTCTCCACTGGTGCACTATGTTGGAGTTCAGGCTCTGGCTGAGCCTCTGGTGTAGGATTATCGGCTGCTGCTGGTTCAGGTTTGGTGGGGCCCTCTGGTGTTGGGGTAGCAAGTACTGGATTCAGTGCTGGCAATGGGTCTGGTGCTGGTTGTTCCGCTTGTTCCGGTTCTGGGACTGGCTCTGTCTGGGTCTCTGGAACTGGATCCACTACTGCTGTTGCAGCATTGGCCTGGGGTCCGGGTCCATCATCTCTGACTGGGTCCTGGCAGAAGTTTCTGGAACAGAGCTCTGTGTGAGTTCTTGCTTAGCCTGGCTGCGGTTGACCATTCCCACCCTCTTGTCTAGTTTCACATGATTGGCGAAGTCTTCCCCCAAAGCATGGGGACGGGATAATCATCATAGACTGCAAAAGGCCATGTTCCTGATGAGCCCTTGTACTGGACAGGCAACTTGTCTGTAGGCTAATTGAAAGTGTTGGACTTGAAGGGTTGAATCGTCACTTGGATTTCCAGGTCGATTACATTGAGATCCACTGAGGAAGCATGGATAGCCGACACTTGTGCTCCAGTGTCCCTACGCACGGTGACCTTCTTCCCGCCCACACTCACAGTTTCCCTCCACTCTGAGGGTATCTGGGAGGTATCTGGGCCTGAGGACCTCTGGTGTGATTCCGGTGCAATAAACTGTAATGTGTTGGGGGTTTTGGGGCAGTTGGCCTTTAGATGCCCCAGCTCATTACATTTAAAATGTCATCCAGCTGACGGGTCACTGGGGTGAGGTGGGTTGCTGGAGAACACTGTGGTGGGATAATAAGTGTCTGGAGTGTTCCTTGGGAGGTAGCTGGGGCCTTGGGCTGTTCCTGGTAGTAAGGTGTGGTCTGAGGTTGTCCCTTTTGGTATCTGCTCCAACTACAACCAGGGTTGTTTCTCTCTCCTCCTGCCACCCGTTTTGTTCCGGTTTGCCCCACCTCTCTGGCAGTCTGGGATTGCTTGTATTGATCAGCATAAGAAGCAAGACTTTCTGCTGAGTCCATTTTTTTTATCCCAAATACACTGTTTTAAATCTTTCTTGGACATATTCAGGACTTGCTCCTGAGTCATCAAATCACACATTCCTTCAAAATTAGTTACACCTCTTCCTTTGATCCATTTATCTAAAGTCTTGTCTACACTACAAAATCAGGTCGAATTTATAGAAGTCGGTTTCGTAGAAAGCGTTTTTATGCAGTCGATTGTGTGTGTCCCCACACAAATGCTCTAAGTGCATGTAGTCGGTGGAGTGTGTCCACAGTACCGAGGTAACCGTCGACTTCCAGAGCATTGCACTGTGGGTAGCTATCCCACAGTTCCTGCAGTCACTGCTGCACATTTGAATTCTAGGTAGACATCCCAATGCCTGATGGGGCTAAAACATTGTTGCGGGTGGTTCTGGGTACATATTGTCAGGCCCCCGTTCCCTCCCTCCCTCCATGAAAGCAAAAGCA
The DNA here is from genome assembly GCF_009764565.3 of Dermochelys coriacea. Classification (NCBI taxonomy): domain Eukaryota; kingdom Metazoa; phylum Chordata; order Testudines; family Dermochelyidae; genus Dermochelys; species Dermochelys coriacea. The sequence continues at coordinate 145,074,731 of NC_050068.2, forward strand.
GACAATCGTTTTGCTCCTTTTTTCCTGGGTTACCCGTGGAAACGCCATACCACGGTAAGCATGGAGCCTGCTCAGCTAACCGTCACTGTATGTCTCCTGTGTGCTGGCAGACGTGGTACTGCATTGCTACACAGCTGCTTTTGGCAGCAGCCAGTGAAGTATGACTGGTAGCCAACATCGACATAGTCCAGGGTGCTCTTTTAACTGACCTCGATGAGGTCGGGGTGCCTGGGCAAACATGGGAGTGACTCAGCCAGGTCATTTCCCTTTTAATTTTCGTCTCATGGCGATTCAATCCTACCGGCAGTCCTAGTGTACTGTCTTTTATTCAGCAGCCAGGAGAAGATGATTGCCAGCAGTCATACTGCACCTTCTTCTGCCGAGCACCCGAGAGATGACGAGAGCTAGCAGATGTACTGCACAGTCTGCTGCCAGCAAGGTGTATAAAGATAGATGAAGTGGATCAAAACAAGAAATAGACCAGATTTGTTTTGTATTCATTTTCTCCTTCCTCCCTCTGTGAAATCAACGGCCTACTAAACCCAGTTTTAAGTTCTATCCTTGAGGTTTTGAGTTCTATCCTTGAGGGGGCCATTCTGTTTCTCACAAAGCCTCCCCCTTTGTTGATTTTAATTCCCTGTAAGCCATGTTGTCAGTCACCCTTCCCTCCATCAGAGCAACAGCAAACAATCATTTTGTGCCCTTTTCCCTGGTTGCCCGAGCAGGAGCAGACAACATAGCACAGCAAGCATGGAGCCCGTTCAGCTCAACGCAGCAGTTATGACCATTGTAAACACCTCACGCATTATCGTGCAGTATATGCAGAACCAGCACCTGAAAAACCAGACGAGGAGGCAATGGAAGTGTGGTGATGAGGACATGAACACACTTTTCTCTAAAACTGCGTTCCCCCGCAATTTGGAGCTCATGGTGTTAATGGGGCAGGCTCATGCTGTGGAACACTGATTCTGGGCCCAGAAAACAAGCACAGAGTGGTGGGACCACATAGTGTTGCAGGTCTGGGATGATTCCCAGTGGCTCCAAAACTTTTTCATGCGTAAGCATACTCTCATTGAACTTTGTGACTTGCTTTCCCCTGCCCTGAAGCACAAGAATACCAAGCAGCCCTCACAGTTCACAAGCGAGTGGCAATAGCCCTGTGGAAACTTGCAATGCCAGACAGCTACTGGTCAGACGGTAATCAATTTGGAGTGGGCAAATCTACTGTGGGGGTTGCTGTGCTGCAAGTAGCCAACACAATCATTGAGCTGCCGCTATCAAAGGTAGTGACTCTGGGAAATGTGTAGGTCATACTAGATGGCTTTGCTGCAATGGGATTCCCTGTCTTTGCTGGGGCTATAGATGGAATGCATATCTCTATCTTGGGACCAGACCACCAGGGCAGCCAGTACACAAATCGCAAGGGGTACTTTTCAATGGTGCTGCAAGCACTAGTGGATCACAAGGGACATTTCACCAACATCAACGTGGGATGGCCTGGAAAGGTACATGATGCTCGCATCTTCAAGAACTCTGGCCTGTTTCAAAAGCTGCAGGAAGGGACTTTATTCCCAGACTGGAAAATAACTGTTGGGGATGTTGAAATGCCTATAGTTATCCTTGGGGACCCAGCCTTCCCCTTAATGCCCTGGCTCATGAAGCCGTACACAGGAACCCTGGACAGTAGTAAGGAGCTATTCAACTATAGGCTGAGCAAGTGCAGAACGTGGTAGAGTCACACAGAATGGTGGTAGAGTGTGCATTTGGACGTTTAAAGGGTTGCTGGTGCAGTTTACTGACTTGCTCAGACCTCAGTGAAACCAATATTCCCACTGTTATTGCTGCTTGCTGTGTGCTCCACAATCTCTGTGAGAGTAAGGGGGAGACATTTATGGCCGGGTGGGAAGTTGATGCAAATTGCATGGCCACTGAATACACACAGCCAGACACCAGGATGGCTAGAAGAGCACATCAGAGAAGCTTTGAAAACCAGTTTCATGACTGGCCAGGGTACTGTGTGACACTTCTGTTTGTTTCTCCTTGATGAAAACCTGTCCCCTTGGTTTCCTCTAAATTCCCTGTAAGTCACCCGCCCTCCCCATTTTGATCACAGCTTGCTTGCAAAGGAAATAAAGTCTCTATCATTTAACAAACATTTATTCTTTATTAATTGATTATAAAAATAGAGAGATAACTCACAAGGTAGCCCAGGTGGGTTTGGGAGGAGGGAAGGAAAAGGCCACTTTAAAACGTGTTGAATGGCAGTCTTCTGTTGCTTGGGCTGTCCACTGGGGTGGAGAGATTGGGTGCCCGGAGCCTCCCAAGCTCTTGGGCATCTGGTGAGAAGGCTATGGAACGTGGGGAGGACGGAGGACGGTTAAGCAAGGGCTGCAGCGGAAGTCTGTGACTCTGCTGCCGTTCGTGAACCTCCACCAGACACTGGAGCACGTCTGTTTGATCCCGCAGTAGCCCCAGCTTTGCCTCATGCCTCCTCTGATCTTCCTGCCACCACCTCTCCTCACATTCATCAGCCACCATCCTGTACTCTGCTATTGTGTCCCTCGACACAGCTCTGTCAATGCCGGACGACTGCATGAGCTCAGAGAACATGTCATTGCGCATGTATTTGGTTTTTTTGCCGCCTTATCTGAGATAGCCTTTGGGATGGAGGAGGGAGGCTTGAAACATTTGCAGCTGCTGCAGGAAAAGAAGGGAGTTAAGTACTTAAAAAGATACATTTTACAGAACAATGGCTATACTCTTTCACAGTGAACACTATTCACATTACATAGCACATGTAACTTTGGTACAAGGTCACATTTTGCATCTTATATTGAGTGCTTGTGGCTTTGGTGTTCGAGATCACACACGCAGGGCCAGGCAACAGAATTCGGCTTGCAGGCGACCATGGCAAGCCATAGTCTTTCGGCTTCTGCAACCTTCATAACAGCAGCGCCCTCCTTTCCCATACCAAGCAAAGCAGGTTGAGGTGGCCATTTAGTGCTGCAGTTTTCCTGTTAATGTGCAGCAGCAGAAACCAAACTAACACCCTCCCCCCATCCAATTCTTTGGGATGATCGCTTTTCCCCTCCCCCCACCACCTGGCTGGTATCAGGGAAGATCCCTGCTAGCCAAACACGAGCAGCTCAGCACCAAACCCCCCCACAAAAGAAAAGGATTTCTTTTCAGCCACAGGCAAACAGCCCAGTAGGAATGGGAACCTCTGAATGTCCCCTTAATAAAATTCCCCTATTTCAACCAGGTTACCATGAACGATATCACTCTCCGGAGGATAACACAGAGAGATAAAGAACGGATGTTGCTTAAATGCCAGCAAACACCAGGACCATACACTGCCAGGGTTTGTCATGCAATGATACCAGGTTACTTGCTACTAGCATGGCGTGGTAAAGTATCCTACCATGGAGGATGGAATAAGGCTGCTCTCCCCAGAAACCTTCTGCAAAGGCTTTTAGAGTATCTCCAGGAGAGCTTCATGGACATGTCCCTGGAGGATTTCCGTTCCATCCCCAGACACGTTAACAGACTTTTCCAGTAGCAGTACTGGCCACGAATGCATCCCAAGTCCTCAGGGCTACTTAATCATTAAAAATGCTTGCTTTTATAACATGTATTATATTTTAAAAGGTACACTCACCAGAGGTCCCTTCTCCGTCTTCGTTGTGTTGGGAGGGTATTTCAGTCAGGATAATAAAAAGATCCTGGCTGTCAGGGAGAATGGTGTACTGTGTGCTCTCCCCAAGCTTGTCCTCCTCATCATCATCTTCCCTGTGTGCAAAATCCTCAGCCATGGCATAGAGTATCCCAACATCGGAGTCCACAGACAAGGATGGGGTAGGGGTGGCATCCCCCCCCCCCCGAATTGCATGCAGCTCATCATAGAAGCGGCATGTTTGGGGCTCTGTCCCAGAGCGTCCGTTTGATTTTTTGGTTTTCTGGTATGCTTCTGTCTGAGCTCCTTAAGTTTCACGCGGCACTGTGTTGCGTACCTGACGTAGCCTCTGTCCCTCATGGCCTCTGAGATTTGTTGAAAAGTTTTGGCATTTCATCTTTTGGAACGTAGTTCTGATAGCATGGATTCCTCTCCCCATATAGCAATCAGATCCTGTACCTCCTGTTCGGTCCATGCTGGAGCTCTTTTTCGATTCTGGGACTGCATGGTCACCTGTGCTGATGAGCTCGCCTGGCCCAATAGAAAATGAGATTCAAAAGTTCCCCGGGCTTTTCCTGTACACCTGCCCAGTGCATCCGAGTTCAGAGTGCTGTCCGGAGCGGTCACAATAGTGCACTGTGGGTTTAGCTCCCCAAGGCCAATACCTTTGAATTGCATTCACACTAACCCTAATTCGAAATGGCGATGCTGATTTCAGCGCTAATCCCCTCTTTGGGGAGGAGTACAGAAATCAGTTTTAAGAGCCTTTATGTCGAAAAAATGGCTTCATTGTGTGGATGGGTGCAGGGTTAATTCAGATTTAACGCTATTAAAACCAACATAAACTTGTAGTGTAGACCAGGCCTAATACATCCTTCACCTGGTTTATATAAGCCACATTACTTAGTCCAGATCCTCTCTTAAGGGCTCTAAATTTTACTCTGTAAGTTTCAGGTGTAACTTGAAATTACTTTAAAACAAATCTTTGAATTCATCATAGTTAGAAGCCTCATCAATAGGCATGTTATTGAATATGTCTAGAGCCCTTCCAGTCAATTTTGCAACCAATGTGGTCATCTTGTGAGCTTCAGGAACTTTATGGAGTGTGCACAGTCTCTCAAAGGTGAGAAAATATTCAGCAATATCACTGCATTCATTATACGGTGGACATAGTCGCTCCCATTTGTGGATTGTTGGGTAAGAATTGTTAGGGTTATCCGGTATATTCTGCTGAGCCTTTGCCTTCTTCATCTCCAGTGCTTGTTTCCTCTCTTTTTCCTTCTCCTCCAGTTCTTTTCCCCTTGCCTCCATAGCTCTCCGGTGGGCAACCTTTTGGGCTTTTTCTACCTCCATAGCTCTCCTGTGGGCAGCCTCTTGGGCTTTTTCACTACCTCCAGTCTGGTTAACTCCAGTTTGAGCTTGACCTAGCCTCTCTGTTTTTAACTAACTTTACACCCAAGAGTTAGAAAGAAAATCACAAAATAAAACCAAAAGACCTGGCTTGTAAAATTTTGCTGTGCTGTAATGTGATACCTATGTTCTCTGATAGCTATTCTCAGCCTACAGAAAATCGTTTAAAAAACAAACAAACAAACAAAAAACTAACACCTCTGTCTCCAGGCAAATAGACAGAAAACCCTCTAGCTGCTCTTAGCTAAAAAAACCCTCTTCAGATCTGTGAAAAACCTGTGAATTTCCCTGCAGGAGGTTAACTACCCTGCCTTTAGGTAGAGAAAACTCCAGCTCAAAAAAGAAGAATCCTTTTGTTATGCCTGCTGCTCTGTCCCCCCGGGCAGAAACACAGAATTTACAGCTGCAATCCTCTATTACAAAACCTTTTAAAATACTGCTGTGCTTCTGGTTCAAAATGAACTCAAAAAAATCTCAAAATGATCTCAAAATGATCCCACCGCTCTTCCATTATGGCAAGGTTCCTTCCCCACTCTGAACTCTAGGGTACAGATGTGGGGATCTACATGAAAGACCCCCTAAGCTTATTCTTACCAGCTTAGGTTAAAAACTTCCCCAAGGTACAAACTTTGCCCTTTCCTTGAACCCTATGCTGCCACCATGAAGCATGTTAAACAAAGAACAGGGAAAGAGTTCACTTGGGCACGTCTTCCCACAAAATATCCCCCCAAGCCCTACACTCCCTTTCCTGGGGAAGGCTTGATAAAAATCCTCACCAATTTGTACAGGTGAACACAGACCCAAACCTTGGATATTAAGAACAATGAAAAATCAATCAGGTTCTTCAAATAAGAATTTTTAATTAAAGAAAAGAAAAAAGAATCACCTCTGTAAAATCAGGATGGTAAATACCTTGCAAGTAATCAGATTCAAAATATAGAGAATCCCTCTAGGCAAAACCAAGGGTTTGGGTCTGTGTTCACCTATTCAAATTGGTGAGGATTTTTATCAAGACTTCCCCAGGAAAGGGGGTATAGGGTTTGGGGAGGATTTTGGGGGAAAGATGTTTCCAAGCGGGCTCTTTCCTGGTGATATACCTGTTAGACGCTTGGTGGTGGCAGCAATAAAGTCCAAGGGAAAAAGGAAAATAATTGGGGAAGTTTTAGCCTAAGCTGGTAAAAATAAGCTTAGGAGGTTTTCATGCATGTCCCCACATCTGTACCCTAGAGTTCAGAGTGGGGAAGGAACCTTGACATGGTGGCAGAGTGGTGGGATTAACTTGAAATCATTTTAAAATCAAATTGAGATTTTTTGAACCAGAAGCACAGATTTTAAAAGGAAATATTTTCCCCTTTAGGCTGCTGGAAAGCAGGTTTTAAGCTGAAAGCAGTTAGAAGGGTTTTTTTTTGTCTCTGCTTGGGGGCCAGAGCAGAGACAAAAGGGAATTGTCTTTTGTGAGCTGGAGTTTTCTCTACCTAAAGGCAGGGTAGTTAACCTCCTGCAGGGAAATTCACAAGTCTTCACAGACCTGAAGTTTTTTTTTTTTTACCTAAGAGCAACTAGAGGGGTTTTCTGTCTATTTGCCTGGAGACAAAGGTGTTTGGTTTTGGGTTTTTTTAAGCATTTTGATTTTTTTGAACAAGAAGCACAGATCTTAAAAAGGAATTTATTTTTCCTTTGGCCTGCTGAAAAGCAGGTTTTTGGCTGAAAGCAGTTGGAGTTTTTTTTTTCTCTGCAGGGAAATTCACAAGTCTTCACAGATCTGAAGAAGGTTTTTTTGTTTTGTTTTGTTTTTTTTTTTAACCTAAGAGCAACTAGAGGGGTTTTCTGCCTATTTGCCTGGAGACAATCACTATCAGAGAACATGGGTATCTGGACAGCACAGCAAAATTTTACAAGCCAAGTATTTTTTTGGTTTTATTTCTAACTCTTGGGTGTAAAGTTAGTTAAAAACAGAAAGGTAAACATGACAGAGCCCAAAACAGAAACAGCCAAAGAGACTGCCCACAGGAGAGCTATGGGGGCAAAGGAAAAAGAAATGGAGGAACAGGAAAAAGCTCAAGAGGCTACCCACAGGAGAGCTATGGAGACAAAGGAAAAAGAAAGAAAGCATGTTGAGGAGGAGAGGGAGGCTCCCCAGAGGAGAGCTATGGAGGCAAAGGACAAAGAACTGGAGGAGAAAGAAAAAGAGAGGAAGCATGCACTGGAGATGGAGAAGGCAAAGGCTCAGCAGAATATACCAACAAACCCTAGCAATCCTTCTCCAGGTACCACTTCCCATCCCAGAAAGTTCCCCACCTACAAGGCAGGCGATGATACCGAGGCTTTCTTAGAAAACTTCAAAAGGGTCTGCCTTGTGTATAGCATCTCTACAGACCAATACATGGTAGAGCTGAGGCTGCAGCTCAGGGACCCTTAGCTGAGGTGGTGGCTGAAATGCCTAAGGAACACATGAACCAGTATGAACTGTTTAAAACCAAGGTGAGAGTCAGAATGAGGCTAACCCCCGAGCATTCCCATCAGCAGTTCAGAGCCCTAAGGTGGAAACCAGACATGTCATTTACCCGACATGCCTACCACATTGTGAAACATTGGGATGCCTGGATATCAGGAACAAGTGTTAAATCTCCAGAAGATTTGCCTTTCCTAATGCAAATGGAGCAGTTCTTAGAGGGCATTTCTGAGGAAATAGATAGATACATCCTAAATGGGAAGCTCAAAACTGTAATCGAGGCAGGGGAGATTGGAGCCAAATGGGAGGAGGTGGCAGAAAAGAAAAAAAACTGGTCACAGTTGGAGCGGATACCAGAAGGGACAACCTCAGACCACACCCTACTACTGGGAACAGTCCAAGGCCCCAACTACCCCCCAAGGAACCCTCCAGACACCTCATCATCCCGTCACACCATTCTCCAACAACCCACCTTGCCACAGTGACCCGTCAGCTGGACGAAGTTTTAAATGTAACGAGCCGGGGCATGTAAAGGCCCACTTCCCCAAGAATCCCAACAGATTACAGTTCATTGCACCGGAATCACACCAGAGGTCCTCAGGCCCAGATACCTCCCAGATACCCTCAGAGAAGAGGGAAACTGTTAGTGTGGGCGGGAAGGTCACCGCATGGAGGGACACCGGAGCACAAGTGTCAGCTATCCATGCTTCCTTAGTGGACCCCAATTTAATCGACCCAGAGATCCAAGTGACAATTCAACCCTTCAAGTCCAACTCTTTCAATTTGCCTTCACCCAAGTTGCCTGTCCAGTACAAGGGCTGGTCAGAAACGTGGACTTTTGCAGTCTATGATGATTATCCCATCCACATGCTGTTGGGGGAAGACTTGGCCAATCATGTGAAGCTAGACAAGAGGGTGGGAATGGTCACCCACAGCCAGGCTAAACAAGCCATCACGCCTAGCTCTGTTCCGGAAACTTCTACCAGGACCTGGTCAGAGGTGATGGACCCGAACCCCAGGCCAATGTCTGCAACAGCAGTAGTGGATCCAGTTCCAGAGACCCAGACAGAGCCAGTCCCAGGACAGAAACCGGCGGAACAACTAGCACCAGACCCATTGCCAGCACTGAATCCAGTACTTACAACCCCAACACCAGAGGGCCCCACCGAACCTGCACCAGTACCAACAGATAACCCTAAATAAAAGGCTCAGGCGGAGCCTGAACCCCAACATAGTGCACCAGTGGAGAGCGATTCACAGTCAATGGAAACATCCCCATCCCCTATTCCAGAGGGATCAAGCCTAAGTCCACAATCCAATGAGGAACTGATGTCTCCAGCATCAAGGAAACAGTTCCAGACCGAACAGGAAGCAGATGAAAGCCTCCAAAGAGCTTGGATGGCGGCATGGAGCAACCCACTGCCTCTCAACTCTTCTAATCGATCCAGGTTTGTTGTAGAAAAAGGACTTTTATACAAGGAAACTCTTTCTGGTGGACACCAGGAAGACTGGCATCCTCAGAGACAGTTGGTAGTTCCAACTAAGTAGTGAGTCAAGCTCTTGAGCTTAGCCCATGATCATCCTAGTTGCAATGCTGGGGTGAACTGGAACAAAGACCATTTAGGGAGGTCATTCCAGTGGGAGGGAATGGGCAAGGATGTTTCTACCTATGTCTGGTCTTGTGAGGTATGCCAAAATGAGGGAAAACCCAAAGAACTGGTCAAAGCCCCTCTCCAGCCACTCCCCATCATTGAAGTTCCATTTGAGTGAGGAGCTGTGGATATTCTGGGTCCTTTTCCAAAAAAGACACCCAGAGGAAAGCAGTATGTACTGACTTTCATGGATTTTGCCACCTGATGGCCGGAAGCAGTAGCTCTAAGCAACACCAGGGCTAAAAGTGTGTACCAGGCACTAGCAGACATTTTTGCCAGGGTAGGTTGACCCTCCGACATCCTCACAGATGCAGGAACTAATTTCCTGGCAGGAGCTATGGAAAGCCTTTGGGAAGCTCATGGGGTAAATAACTTGGTTGCCATCCTTACCACCATTAAACAAATGGCATGTTGGAGAAGTTTAATGGAACTTTGGGGGCTGTAAATTTGTAAATGAGCACTGCAGTGATTGGGACCTAGTGTTTCAGCAGTTGTTCTTTGCCTACAGAGCTGTACAACATCCCAGTTTAGGATTTTCACCATTTGAACTTGTATATGGCCGTGAGGGTAAGGGGCCATTACAGTTGGTGAAATGGCAATGGGAGGGGTTTATACCTTCTCCAAGAACTAACTTTCTGGACTTTGTAACCAACCTACAAAACACCCTCTGAACTCTTTAGCCCTTGCTAAAGAAAACCTACAGGATGTTCAAAAAAAGCAAAAAGCCTGGTATGATAAACATGTCAGAGAGCGTTCCGTAACGGGGCAAGACCAGAAGGATATAGAAAAGTAGTGAGAGATAGATATGTTAGCTCCAGGCTAAACAAATCCCTGGTACCAGCATACGTGAAATGGCAGTGCTTCAGGTCAATAAAGACAACTGGGACCAATTAAGAACTTTCCAGAAGGCAGGGAGAAGGCTACGTTGATTGGGACACCTGAGGCCAATCAGGGGCTGGCTGAAACTAGTTAAAAGCCTCCCACTTAGTCAGGTGGGTGTGCATGTCAGGAGCTGTGGGAGGAGGTTGCGCGGTTGAAGAGGCTGAATAGTACACACCATATCAGGCACAAGGAAGGAGGCCCTGAGGTAAGGGTGAAGTGGAGCTTGAGGAAGTGAGGGCTGCTGTGGGGGAAGTAGCCCATGGAAATTGTACATGTCATGTTTCTAAAAGGTCAGCTACCATAGCTGATACTATTAGGGTCCCTGGGCTGGAGCTCGGAGTAGAGGGTGGGCCCAGGCTCCCCCTCCCCCCAGCTTTGCCCCCTGATTAATCACTGAGACTGGGAGACAACAGAGACTGTGCAAGGAAGGATAACTTCTCCTCACCTCCCTCACGGGCTTATGATGAAAATGGCTCAGTAGACTGTGACCCTTGTCTCTAGAGAAAGAAGGGTTATGTGGAGGGTCACAGTGAGCCTGTCAGGCTTGCAAAATCCACCATGAAATGTGGGACCCACAGAGGTAAGGACAGAGCTTTGTTACAACTGCTGTCAGGAGTGGGACTTCATTCACAGCATGGCAGAAGAAAGAGGTTAAAAAAAAGTGCACTGGGGTTTTGGATTTTTGTTTGTTTTGGTTTGTTTGTTTGCTTTGTACCACAATGGAGGAGGTGGTAAGAGCTCTGGTACAAGCCATGGAAGCCCAGCAGGAGGCCACCCGGGTTCAGGCAATGGCACAACAGGAGTCTATGCGGCTACAGCAGGAAACCAATCAATTATTGATGAGCAGGCGACCCAAGATCATGCCCTCTTGAGAGAGGTGGTGGACTAGCTGAAGATCCTCATCACCATGGCCTGGGGGTCCGATGGGAAGCGAACCCTGAGGGCCACTGGTTGTCTGCCAAAGATGACTTCAGGAGATGACATAGAGGCATATCTCCTCTCATTCGAAAGGACTGCTTAGCATGAGGTGTGGCCTCAGGAGCATTCTCGCCCCTTTTTTTGTGTGGAGAGGCCCAGAAGACCTTCTTTGACTTGCCTGCCACGGATGCCACTGACTATACCCATCTGAAGGCAGAGATCCTAGCACGATTGGGGTAACAGCAGTGGTAAGGGCCCAGAGGTTCCATGAATGGAAATACCAGGAGAACAAACCCCCAAGGTCCCAGCTATTTGACCTCATACACTTCGCGCGGAAGTGGTTACAGCCCGAGGTGTGCAGGCCAGAGGAGATTTTGGAGACCCTGGTCATAGACCATTACATGCGGGGACTGCCGCCAGATCTCCACAAATGGGTAGGCCAGAATGATCCGTCCAGTACGACGAGATGATCACAGTGGTAGAAAGACGGATGACAGCCAGGGAACTGACCCAACTACCAAGGAAGGCCCCTATCGAAGCAAGCACCCGACCCCAACCCTGGAAGGTTGGGCAGCCAAACCCCTGGGGAGTCCTAGGTGGAAGAAGAGGGGCCCAAAAACAAGTGGGGACCCCAGAAGAAAGAGATTGGCCTGAGTAGGGGGAACCCTGGGACTAAACCCCATAACCCCCAGGATAGGGGAGTGATTAAAAGCAATTATAGATGTTATGCATGTGGGGAGAGGGGACACATAACACCACAGTGTTCCAGCACTGAGGAGCCTATGCAATGTAACTTGGGGGACTGGGAGGTCCCATGCTCTCTTATCCACCTTGCGGGGGTCGCATTAGCCCCGCATAATTACACCAGACCAGTGAGGATAAACAGAGCAGAGACTACAGTGCTTGTGGACTCTGGGAGTGCTATCACCCTCATATTGGGTAAGCTGGTAAAAAGTAGTCAGATGCTATGAGCCAAATGCGTAGCAGTGACGTACATGCATGGGGCAGTGAGCCATTATCCCACCATAGAGGGTGGAGATAGAGGTTCAGGGAAACCCCACTGAGGTGACAGTGGGTGTAGTTCCTAAACTCCATATCCTGTAGTCATTGGGAGGGACTATCCAGGGTTTGATAATTTATTCTCACCGGAGAGGCTGGAGGGAGCTGGGGACCTGAGGACAGTGACTTGTCACCGGGGGAATGTCAACTCCCGATGTTCACTGAGATTTCTCAGGATCTGTTCTCAGCCCCCAGAAAGACCTGGATGACAAAAAAAGAGAGGAAGGCCGCAAAGGCCTTGGGAACCTGGATCCTGACCCAGGGCCAGAAGACCTCCCTAGTAGGCAGATGGACGCGAGCAGCCAACAGAGAAACTTCCACCACAGAAGGTGAGCCAGAAGCTGCACCCAGCCATGATGGCGGCGAGACGTGGAAGAAGCAGAAGCTGGCCCCTGGGATCTTGGGCATGTTAGTCCCGGGAGAAAGACTTTTGGGAAGGACCAGGAGGAGGACCCCAGATATGATAATGCCAGGAAAGAGGTGGCCAAGATTGATGGGATACCCATGGAAGGGAAGGTCTGGGGTCCTGGACCTTACTTTATAGTGAAGAAAGATCTCCTGTGCCATGTGATGCAAATGCAGGAGCAAGAGATACAACAACTTCTGGTGCCATGAAAATATCAAAACGCCATAGTGAGTCTCATCCACAGTCACCTGTTTGGAGGACACCTAGGGGTAGAGAAAACCCAGGCACGGATCCTGCAGAGGTTCTTCTGGCCAAGAGTACATGAAGATGTCCAGCGATACTGCACCTCTTGTCTGGAGTGTCAGTTACACAGCCCTCACCTGCACTTGCAGGCTCCTTTGATACCTCTTCCAATAATAGAGGTTCCTTTCCAATGGACAGCCATGGATTTGGTAGGACCCCTAGAGAAGACAGCTCGGGGCCACTAACATGTGCTTGTTGTACCGGACTATGCAACTCGGTACCCGGAAGCTGTTCCCCTGTGCAACACAGCTTCCAAGACAATAGCTAAGGAGCTAGTACAGATCTTTGCCCAGGTTGGGCTACCCAAGGAGGTATTGAGAGATCAAGGGACATCTTTCATGTCCAAGTTGATGAAAGCTCTCTGTTCATTGCTCCACGTACAAGCCCTACAGACCCCTGTATACCACCCCCAAACAGATGGCCTTGTGGAAAGGTTCAATAGGACCCTCAAGGCCATGATCAGGAAAGTGGTGAGCTGGGATGGAAAAGATTGGGATACCCTAATGCCTTATCTCATGTTCACCATCCAGGAGATTCCGCAAGCCTCCACGGGTTTCTCTCCATTTGAACTACTATATGGGCGCCACCCTCGGTGCATATTGGATATAGAGAAGCCTGGGAAGAGGAGCCAAATTCCAGAAGGAACATAATTGAGCATGTACTGCAGATGAGAGATCGGATAGCCCGAGTTATGCCCATTGTACGGGAACACTTGGAGAGAGCACAGGAGACCCAATGAACCCATTATAACCACCAAGCGAAGCTTCGACGGTTCCAACCAGGGGATCGGGTGATGGTACTGGTTCCCACAGCAGAAAGTAAACTGTTGGCCCAGTGGCAAGGACCCTATGAAATAATCGAAGCTGTGGGAGAGGTGAACCATAAGAGTTTAGCTCTCCAAGATTTTAATTTTGACATCCAACACATCTCAGGAGCTTCTTACAAAGGGGCTGATGCACTCTCCCATGAAAGTTTCTGAGAATCAACTGGTTAAAATCATCCTTGAGATGTAGAAAATATTTTTACTCTTTATATACTTGGTAGTATATTTAGAGGTGCATGTGCCTTTTTAACTCCAGGAAGAAATCCCAGCCAGCGTTTCACCCTATCTGTGATTTGGGGAGCGTGTTATAAATATAAAGGGAAGGGTAAACCCCTTTAAAATCCCTCTTGGCCAGCGGAAAAACCCTTTCACCTGTAAAGGGTTAAAAAGCTAGGATAACCTCGGTGGCACCTGACCAAAATGACCAATGAGGAGACAAGATACTTTCAAAGCTGGAGGGGGGCAGTAGAAACAAAGGCTCTCTCTGTCTGTGTGATGCTTTTGCCGGGAACAGAACAGGAATGGAGTCTTAGAACTTAGTAAGTAATCTAGCTAGATATGCATTAGATTCTGTTTTGTTTAAATGGCTGAGAAAATAAGCTGTGCTGAATGGAATGGATATTTCTGTTTTTGTGTCTTTTTGTAACTTAAGGTTTTGCCTAGATGGATTCTCTATGTTTTGAATCTGATTACCCTGTAAGGTATTTACCACCCTGATTTTACAGAGGTGATTATTTTACTTTATCTTCAATTAAAATTCTTCTTTTAAGAACCTGATTGCTTTTTCATTTTTCTTAAGATCCAAGGGTTCGGGTCTGTGTTCACCTATGCAAACTGGTGAGGATTTTTATCAAGCCTTCTCCAGGAAAGGGGGTGTAGGGTTTGGGGAGGATTTGGGGGAGAAAGATGTTTCCAAGAGGGCTCTTTCCCGGTGATATATCTGTTAGTTGCTTGATGGTGGCAGCAATGAAGTCCAAGGTAAAAGAAAAATAGTTTGTACCTTGGGGAAGTTTTAACCTAAGCTGGTAAAAATAAGCTTAGGAGGTTTTCATGCAGGTCCCCATGTCTGTACCCTAGAGTTCAGAGTGGGGAAGGAACCTTGACACCAGCCATTTAAAAAAAGGAAATCTAATGCATTTCTAGCTAGATTACTTACTAACTTAAGGAGTTATGAAGCTGCATTCCTGATCTGTTCCCAACAAAAGCATCACACAGACAGACAGACCCTTTGTTTCCCCCCAACACCCCTTCCGATTTGAAAGTATCTTGTCTCCTTATTGGTCATTTTGGTCAGCGAGGTTATCTTAACTTCTTAACCTTTTACAAGTGAAAGGGTTTTGCCTCTGGCCAGGAGGAATTTTATAGCACTGTATACAGAAAAGTGATTACTCTTCCCTTTATTTTTATGACAAGCACTCTATTAATAATGAGTATTAAATTTCACTTATATTTTTTAACATTTTATGTTTTTTTTCAAGTCTTCAAGTGTACAGACTCTGTACACAGATTCCAAACATATTTTATTTGTTTTAATTTCTAACTGAAGCAGGGAGTTGACTCTTGGCGCAAGTATTTAGGCCTCAGTCCAGCAAAGCACTTCAGCATGTGCCTGACTTAAGAACATGAAGCGCCCCATGTTAATAGAGACTTGCCTAGAGTTACAAATGTGCTGAAGTGCTATACTGAATCAGGGCTTAATTCTTTAAAGAACAGCGAACATCAGATGTCACCTCTAATTTCTTTGTGAGAAATAAATACAGATTGTCTTACTCACAAAGAGCTAGGAATGTATTATTTCACCTTTTTAGCATGGTAGATATGTAATTCAGAAGCAAGTGAGTTTATGAATGGTTTCAGAGTACCAGCTGTGTTAGTCTGTATTCGCAAAAAGAAAAGGAGTACTTGTGGCACCTTAGAGACTAACAAATTTATTTGAGCATAAGCTTTCATGAGCTACAGCTCACTTCATCGGATGCATTCCGATGAAGTGACCTGTAGCTCACGAAAGCTTATGTTCAAATAAATTTATTAGTCTCTAAGGTGCCACAAGTACTCCTTTTCTTTTTATGAATGGTTTGTAACAAGCAAAGGAATATTATCATTCTCATGGGTAAGATATTCCAACTGTGCTTTGGTGACTCATTCAGGTTTATTTTATAAAAAACTTTTTAATGTAATCCTTTCTTTTAATTTTCTATCAGAAGAGGAAGGTAGGAGGCAGGAGATACTAGTTGAGGATTCAGAACCACTTTTATATTCCAGTACTATAAGTTACCATTTTTATTTTCAATGTAACAATGAATTTTGCTCTGCTGTATCCTGCATATTTAAAATAATAAAAGAAAAATAATGCCCAGTGTTATTTTGACTCAGATGTCCATGCCATCTAATGCTTTGTGTACACTGTTGAAGTAGTGGATTGTTTTACCAGTACACTTTCATCCAAAATGCTCGTATCGAGCCAGATATTTTATCAAACTATACTTCTCAGTCATATACAATTAATCGAGTGCATATTCTTCCTTCACTTACACCCAGGCAGTCAAGTGAAATATATGTACTACAGGTTGTGACTATTTGGGAATATGTCTGTATAATACAACTTATCATCTGTGCCCACATGTATATGGATGCACCATTGCTGACATGCCCTGTAGCAGAGATGCACAAGACAGATGCAGTAGAAGTGCTCAAGACTTAATGACCCTATTCCCAAACAGCTGGGAACAAAGGGTGAGTTGAATCCCAGAAAACCAGGTTAGCTGATTCTTCTGGAGGGAGCAGGAAAGGTGAGAACGGAGGCAACTTACCATGAGAAGAACAAAAGAGACCAGGTGAACCAGGAAGAGTTAAAATAAAGATGCACACAGGACCCGGGGCCAGACAGGAACTGTGGGGCAAGACAGAGCAAGGTCACAGAAGCCAAGTAAGGAGTTCCAGAAGGAAGAGGTCACTCAGCATGCCTCATGAGGTTGGGGAGGTAGGACTTCCCACTTTCCTGAGCCCAGATGGCCCTAAGCATTCTGACAACCCAAAGGGCTTGGATTACAGCCTAAAGAATGTCCAGCAGTGGTGAGGAAACTGAGGCAGGGAAATGTGTTTAGTGTTTATTATTTTAGTATGATATGCATTTGCCTGTGCTTAACATCATTAGATATAAAAGAGCACTAAGGTGTTAACACACATACACTTTGCACAGTTTGACAGCTTCAAACTACTATGTTCCCCTGAGAAAGCTTAACTATAAACCAGAAGCTTCACACCTTTAGAGTGGAGATCTGGGAAGGGGGTACATTTAAGTAACTGGAGTATCTCAAGGGTCAGTGCTGGTCCTGGGGCTGAGGGCAGCTGGGCAGAGGACCCCATTTCAAAGAAGGGCTAGCAGACTGAGAGTCACTGCTCAGGAAATGTGCCAGAGAAGCCAAGGGAGGAACCAGTGCTGCATCCTGCTGAGTCATCAGAAGTTTAGCAGCCGCCAGAAGATCCAGAGCACAGAAGCTTGGGTCCCCTCACAGCAGTCCTAGTGGGTGGCCATCAAGGAACACTCATTAGGATCTGAGATCCAGATATCACTCACAAAGGATATTTGCGGAGGGATGGAATATAACTGAACTTCATTAACTAAATTACCCACAGATTTCAAATAACTACTTTCCAGTCATCAGTAGCAACTGGTCAATACTAAGAGATTCCATAGTTTGTTTTACTTCAGATAAGCAACAAATAGCTTGGATGTCATCCAAAGTTTATTTGACTTTATTGAAAACTTTTCTGTGTGGGGAAGAGAGTGAAGCATGATGCTCTAGTCTGGTGGTTGAGGCACTGACTTGGGAGGTGGGAGACTCAGAGTTCTGTCTCCCTGTTTCAGTGACTCCTTCTAACTATTTAGCCATAGCCCTGGTCTACACTAGGAGTTGAGGTCAAATTTAGCAGCATTAAATCGATTTAACCCTGTACCTGTCCACACGATGAAGCCCTTTTTTTCAACTTAAAGGGCTCTTAAAATCGATTTCCTTACTCTACCCCCCACAAGGGAATTAGTTTCGAAATCGGCCTTGCCGGGTCAAATTTGGGGTACTGTGGATGCAATTGGCCTCCGGGAGCTATCCCAGAGTGCTCCATTGTGACCGCTCTGGACAGCACTCTCAGCTCAGATGCACTAGACAGGAAAAGGCCCGTGAACATTTGAATTTCAATTTCCTGTTTGGCCAGTGTGGCAAGCTGCAGGTGAGTGCAGAGCTCATCAGCAGAGGTGACCATGCAGAGCTCATCAACACAGGTGACCATGATGGAGTCCCAGAATCACAAAAGACCTCCAGCATGGACCAATCGGGAGGTTTGGGATCTGATCTCTGTATGGGGAAAGGAATCTGTGTTATCAGAACTCCGTTCCAGTTTTCGAAATGCCAAAACATTTGTCAAAATCTCCCAGGGCGTGAAGGACAGAGGCCATAACAGGGACCCGAAGCAGTGCCATGTGAAACTTAAGGAGCTGAGGCAAGCCTACCAGAAAACTAGAGGGGCGAACGGCCGCTCCAGGTCAGAGCCCCAAACATGCCGCTTCTATGATGAGCGGCATGCCATTTAAGGGGTTCAGCCACCACTACCCCATCCGTGTTGTTTGACTCCTTCAATGGAGATGGAGGCAACATGGAAGCAAGTTTTGGGGACGAGGAATATGATGATGATGAAGTTGTCGATAGCTCAAAGCAAGCAAGCAGAGAAACTGGTTTTCCCAACAGCGAGGAACTTTTTCTCACCCTGGACCTGGGGCCAGTACCCCCTGAACCCACCCAAGGCTGCCTCCTGGACCCATCAGGTGGAGAAGGGACCTCTGGTGAGTGTACCTTTTAAAATAGTATACATGGTTTAAAAGCAAGCATGATTAATGATTAATTTGCCCTGGCATTTGTGGCCCTCCTAGATGTAATCCCAAAGCCCTCCTAGATGTAATCCCAAATGGTTTCTGGGGAGGGCAGCCTTATTCTGTCCACCATGGTAGATGCTTTACCACTCCAGGCTAGTAGCACATACTCAGGAATCATTGTAGAACAAAGCATTGTAGTGTATGTTTGCTGGTGTTCAAACAACATCCATTCTTTATCTCTCTGTGTTATCCTCAGAAAAGTGATATCATTCATGGTCATCTGGTTGAAATAGGGTGCTTTTCTTAAGGGGCATTCAGAGGTGCCCATTCCTGCTGGGCTGTTTGCCTGTGGCTGAACAGAAATGTTCCCTGTTGTTAGCCACAGGGAGGGGTGAGGGGCTAGCCACGTGGTGGGGGAAGGCAAAATGCGATCTTGGAATGAAAGCACATGTGCTATGTATGTAATGTTAACAGCAAAGTTTACCATGAAAGAGTGTACCCATTGTTCTATAAAATGTGTCTTTAAATACCACTGTCCCTTTTTTTTCTCCACCAGCTGCATGTGTTTCAAGGATCACAGGATCTTCTCCTTCCCAGAGGCTAGTGAAGATTAGAAGGCAAAAAAAAATGCACTCACGATGAAATGTTCTCTGAGCTCATGCTGTCCTCCCAAACTGATAAAGCACAGATGAATGACTGGAGGCAGACAACGTCAGAGTGCAGGAAAGCACAAAATGACCAGGAGGAGAGGTGGCGGGCTGAAGAGAGGGCTGAAGCTGAAAAGTGACGGCAGCGTGATGAGAGGAGGCAGCATTCAATGCTGGGGCTGCCTGATGATCAAACTAATATGCTCCAGCATATGGTTGAGCCTCAGGAAAGGCAGCTGGAGCACAGACCGCTGCTACAGCCCTTGTGTAACCAACTGCCATCCTCATCAAGTTCCATAGCCTCCTCACCCAGACGCCCAAGAACAAGGTGGGGGGGCCTCCAGCCACTCAGCCACTCAAGGCTGGCATTCAATAAGTTTTTTAAAATTTTAAACTTTTAAAGTGCTGCACGTAACCAGAGGCCAGGCGATTTGCCTCAACCTCCCACCCCGCCATAAATGTCTCCCCCTTAATCTCACAGATATTGTGGAGCGCACAGCAAACAGTAATAACAGTGGGAATATTGGTTTCACTGAGGTCTAACCGAGTCAGTAAACTGCGCCAGTGCGCTTTTAAACATCCAAATGCACATTCTACCACCATTTTGCACTTGCCCAGCCTGTAGTTGAACAGCTCCTGACAACTGTCCAGGCTACCTGTGTATGGCTTCATGAGCCATGGCATTAAGGGGTAGGCTGGGTCCCCAAGGATAACTATAGGCATTTCAACATCCCCAATGGTTATTTTCTGGTCTGGGAAGAAAGTCCCTTCCTGCAGCTTTTGAAACAGATCAGAGTTCCTGAAGATGCGAGCATC
Source organism: Dermochelys coriacea (assembly GCF_009764565.3). Classification (NCBI taxonomy): domain Eukaryota; kingdom Metazoa; phylum Chordata; order Testudines; family Dermochelyidae; genus Dermochelys; species Dermochelys coriacea. Next base: position 145,094,639 of record NC_050068.2, read on the forward strand.
ATGTACCTTTCCCAGCCATCCCACATTGATGTTGGTGAAACATCCTTGTGATCCACCAGTGCTTGCAGCACTATTGAAAAGTACCCCTTGTGGTTTATGTACTCACCAGCTTGGTGCTCCGGTGCCAAGATAGGGATATGGGTTCTGTCTATGGCCCCACCACAGTTAGGGAATTCCATTGCAGCAAAGCCATCCACTATGTCCTGCCTATTTCCCAGGGTCACTATGCTTGATATCAGAAGATCTTTGATTGCGTTGGTTACTTGCATCACAGCAGCCCCCACAGTAGATTTGCCCACTCCAAATTGATTCCCGACTGACCGACAGCTGTCTGGCATTGCAAACTTCCAAAGGGCTATTGCCACTCGCTTCTCAGCTGTGAGGGCTGCTCTCATCTTGGTATTCATGCACTTCAGGGCAGGGGAAAGCAAGTCACAAATTTCCATGAAAGTGCCCTTAGGCATGCAAAACTTTTGCAGCCACTGGCAATCGTCCCAGACCTGCAACACTATGTGGTCCCACCAGTCTGTGCTTGTTTCCCGGGCCCAGAATCGGCGTTCCACCACATGAACCTGCCCCATTAGCACCATGATGTCTGCATTGGCAGGGCCCGTGCTTTGATAGAAGTCTGTGTCCATGTCCTCATCACTCTCATCATCACGCTGACATCACCTACTCGCCTGGTTTTGCTTTGCCAGGGTTGGTGCTGCATATACTGCTGGATAATGTGTGTGGTGTTTAATGTGCTCCTAATTGCCAAAGTGATCTGAGCAGGCTCCATGCTTGCCATGGTATGGCGTCTTCACAGAAAAATGGCGTGAAACAATTGTCTGCCATTGCTCTGACGGAAGGAGGGGCGACTGACAACATGGCTTACAGGATTGGCTTACAGGGAATTAAAATCAACAAAGGGGGTGGCTTTACGTCAGGGAGAAACAAAAACAACTGTCACGTCACACAGAATGGCCCCCTCAAGATTAAACTCAAAACCCTGGGTTTAGCAGGCCAATGCTCAACCCACTAAGATATCCTTCCCTCTGGTATTTCAGGCAGGACTGAATCTCCATTAAAGTTTTCAAGGTGCCCCTGACAGACCTCACCAAAACGATTGTCGGCCGTTGATTTCACAGAGGGAAGGAGGGAGGGAGGGGGGAGCAAATGAATAAAAAACAAATCTGGTCTATTTCTTGTTTTGATCCACTCCACCTATCTTTTACTTCTTTGGCTGACAGCTGATGGTGCAGTAGGACTGCAAGCCATCCATATCTCCTGGCTGTTCAGTAGAAGATGGTACAATAGGACTGCCTGCAGGACTAAAGAGATTGACCTGGTCGAGTCACTCCTAATTTAGTCCCTGCGCCCATGTCTGCCCAGGCGCTCCTGACCGACCTTACCGAGGTGGCCAGGAGCACCTCAGACAGGATGAGGATGGTTTTCAGGCCTATTTCACCTCTGCTGCCACAAGGCAATGGGTTGTTACTGCTGTGTAGCAATGCAGTACTGCGTCTGCCAGCACCCAGGAGACATACTGTGACAGTGAGCTGAGCGGGCTCCATGCTTGCTGTGGTATGGCGTCTGCACAGGTAATCCAGGAAAAAAGATGTGAAACGATTGTCTGTCATTGCTTTCACAGAGGGAGGGAGGGAGGGCCTGATGACATGTACCCAGAACCACCCACGACAATGTTTTTTGCCCTATCAGGCATTGGGATCTCAACGCAGAATTCCAATGGGCAGCGGAGACTGCGGGAACTGTGGGATAGCTACCCATGGTGCAACACTCCAGAAGTCGACGCTAGCATTGGTACTGTGGAAGCACTCCGCCAAGTTAATGCACTTAATGCACTTAGAGCATTTTGTGTGGGGACACACACAATCGACTATCTAAAAACAATTTCTAAAAAACCGACTTCTATAAATTCGACCTAATTTTGTAGTGTAGACATACCCATAGAAAGTGGAACGGTTTCAGCAAGAAAGACTGAGGAGTTCCACATCTGAATATACCAAAGCCCAGTGATTAGAGCACTCACCTGAAAGTTGGGAGACCCCTGTCCTAATCCCTGCTTCTTCTTCCTCAACAAGTGGGAATTGAACCTGGGTCCCCCATCTCCCAAGTGTGTTCTAACCCTTTGACTAGAAGTTATAAGGTGGGCAGCGCCATCATTATCACTTCCTCCTTCTCCGGCTGGTTTGTGTGGAATAAGGCAGGCACCTAAATTCTCACAAGAAATGCTTTAGGCACCCAGCCTGCCTGACTCCGGGAAAGGGGTTCCCAGCCTGTGGATTGCTAACAGAGGTAGGTGCCTCCCTGCAGTCAGGATTTGGGCTCCTAGATGTGTGAGAGGGGAATGTTTAGCACACGACTCTCTTGTCAGTATCTCCCACTGGCCAGGCTACGAGGCTCCCCACCTAACAAACTGGATTTTGTAGGTACCATTTTAGACATCTCTCTCTCCCCATCCATTGCATAGGGAACCTGAGCACTTAATGCAGGGTTTATGGATTGTGATATTGCTCCTGTGATTTTCTTGGTGCCTAAAAGTTAGGCATTGCAACACTCAGTGTCACAACATCTTAATCCCTTTATGTATCTGGGCCTTAGAAAGTAAAATCTGGGCTTTACTGAACTCAGTGGCAAAACTCTCAATGACTTCAATGGGGATTTCACCCCACAGCATTTATCCTTTTGAGAATAAATTATATAGATTGAAAGTACATGTTTTTTTCTCTTCCTTTTTTTTTAAATAAAAGAGCCCTCTTTGCAGTTTTCTTTATGCATACATTTTCCTGTAGAAAATAAATACAGCTCAGTCCAATAAGGTTGTTGCAGAGCCATATTTCATGGCTGTTTTACTATGACCTGCCTCAAGACAAATTAACTTTAAAATAAGTATATTATATCTTAAAGACAGACAAATGAATTATGCCATGTACTGATACATATGATGGGTTCAATCCACCGAGAACCACAGCCAGAATTCTTTCATTTCGTAAGAAAAGTGAATTTCATGGCTGGCAATGGCAGTATAGGACTTTTGTTGCCAGCCTTTTATTTATTTCAATACAGTGGGTGGGTGGCTTCCATTATGGCTCTGTATATTTATTTAGTGCATTTTTTTTCAGTACGTTCCATGTGTGTCACATTTTGACTGCAATCCAACAGCTATCTCCAAGGCAACTGGTCAGTAATCTGGATTTATGTGTGTTCTTGGGTTGAAGAATAAAGGCATACAAATTTATCTTTCATGGTATTCTTCGTGTTGTGTATAGCACAGGCTTCCCTTCTCAAAGAAGAAAAAAAAAACATGTTTTTTTTCAACTGACTTTCCATGGTAAACAACATGGGTATTCTTTATGAAAAAGTAATGTTTGAATTTGAATACATTTTGTAATTTCACATAATTTCAGAATACCATCAGGCTCACACAGCCTCAAACTTCCACAGGGCACCATTCCTACCTATTAACAATGCGTATTTTAAACTTCTATATTTATTATGCAGCTATCAAGGCACCTTACAAATAATTGTCTCACTCAGGTGAATTAAGTTAATAACATTGCACTGATTTAAGCCATGAATAAACTGACAACCAAATCTCCTAACAATCCAGGGCTCTCTCACTGTCCTCCAGTGTTGCAATATAGAACAGCTTCAAAGTGACAACAGACAACTCTCAAATTGGCACCACCCTCAGCTTGTACATGGCAGATGCCATTTGCCTTGTGACCACTGACATTTGAGTAGTTCAGATTGTGCCTGACGAAACCATAGGGTGCATAGTTTTGGCAATCCAGAATTTGGGACAGACCCTGCTTCAGCTTTCAGCTTCATAGGTGGAACCAGCACAAATGCATCTCTAGGAACTTCAATTCCTGCCTAATTTAGTGTGTCTCTGTATATATAATAAACTGCATTATAAAAGTGTGTCTGCACAAATCAAGACTGTCATGGGATTTTTTTAAAGAGAATGTTGGGTTATTTTTATATGCTTTCTACTTTGAGTTTTTACAGTTCCCATTTTCGAGCTTTTCTCTGCAACCCTAAGGGCTGGAAACTGATTTTTTTTTAAAAGAAAGATATAATTATTCAAGAATCTAAACACCAGGATCTGGAACTTTAAGAAAAAAAATCAAATGCCATCAGACACAATAAAGTAATGAGACTTGCTCACACTGCCAAAATATTCGCTGTACTTCCAGTGGTTCACTTTGTCTCCACACAACCTAACAGTAGCAAAAGGGATATCAAGTTTTGTTTTAATCTGTGGATAGCCAAAGACTAGATCAGATACTGGCACTAGAACTATGCAAAAAAAAAAAAACTAGTTCACTCAGGCTGCAACTTATTCATTAAAAAGCCTCCTATATTCCTGTTATTAACATTCTTTGCACTCCCTTTTATGACAAGTAAAGCTCAGGTCAAACACTGATGTCTCATTACCAGGAGAATTCCACTCTAGTTGAATGATTGCCTCTCTTCTTCTATGTTTGATGCAAACTTGTATGCCCCAAATGGTTCCAAATTGCTTGGGCTTATCTGTATTCCATTTTATTTTTCATTTAATGGTGACATTAAACTTCAAGCAACTATCACCTGAAAGCTGACAGCTGCATTTACACAGCTTTTTTCAAGCATCAAAGAGGTGACACATGTATCTTTCATTGTTTCACCTTAAACATTACAACAGATTACAAAATCATTTTAAATGTAAACTTTCATTTCACTGTATTGTGCAAGTAGGATACAGTGATAGATATAATGAAACAAGATTTGGAAATAAAACTGCAGATACTTGTAAATATAGCAAGGGTAGACAAGGGGTGGTCAAAATATTTATCAAAGCATTTTTGGAAGAACACACACACCTAATAACTCAGAGGATCAACCTGGTAGATCCAGAAGCAATTATTCCAAGAGCAGAGCATTTCAGTCACCTATGCTGGCATAGGGGTTCAGTTTAGAGCCCTCTCTAATGTAGGGAAAGCTATGCCCATGACAGCATATATCCTGTGGTCACATGCTCTACACTATTGTAATAATCTTTGTACAAAGTATGCTTTGTAAGGCACCATTTTAAAACTTATAATTTGCTGATCAATAATATCATGGCAAAATGCACATAGCATTATATGAGACGCTATAAACATGAACTGAAATCATGACTAAAAATACATTCTCCAGATAAGTGTGGGGTGTGGCCAATCAGGTCCTCAGAGACAAGGATAAACAGACTTCTCAACCAGGTGTAAGCAAGGCCGATGGACCGTTACATGTAAAGGTCCATTCTCTGGCAGGAAATGGGGCAGGGGCAAAACATTTTCCACCTTAGCAAAGAAACAACATGGTGTTTGGTTCCACACAGACTGCCTGTTTTCTTATTCCCACATGGAAATATTTTTCAAGAGGGGGGACTGAAACTATAAAAAGCAGGGACAAGTAACCCAAGACACCCCTCTCTTTCTTTGTGCCAAAAAGACAAAGGAAGCAGTGGTTGGACTCTGGGGAAGGAGTCCTGACCTAAACAGTTTCGTCAGGAAGACTGCTGAAGGTATGGGGTGTGAAAACTTTGCTTTTACTCTAGTATACTTTGTTAAACTAGGCACTATTTCTGACTTTCATGCCTCATTACTTGTGCTCACTTAGGATCTCTTTGCAGTTAATACATTTGTTGTATTGTTTTGTCTATGGGCTCACATTGAAGTCTGGGTAACTCCATTTGGAGTAACAAATTGTGTGCATAATATTCCCTTAAGGAATAACAAACAGTATATTTGTCTTGTCCAGGAGAGGGCTGGGAAGTACAGGACATACATTTCCAAAAGAAAATGTGGTACTGGCAGTATGATGGGGTCACCATGTGGTAATCTTGAAGGCTGGTAAGAGCCAAGTGTGACTGGATGGCTGCAGCGCACACAGACGGGGAGTGACTTACATGTTGGATGCTGTTTGTGAGCAGGTCAGGTTGGAGACTACAGCAACAAGGATTTGTAAATGGCACCCAATGTTACAGGGCAGGGGTGACACAGCTACTCATTGGGCTGGATTGTACCATGGTATGTCACTGTGCTCTAGTAGTATTCATCTGTGCACAGGCACTGTTTTTATTCCCACACTATACAAGAGGAAGGCAGTTTAATTTACAATTGGGATTCCAGAACAGACATGCCAGTAGTTTATCCTTCATGCCTTTTTCCCCAGAGAGTGCTACCCATTGTTCTTACATGAGAAGAAAAACAAGATGCAAGGGATGTGGTTAACTTAGGCTGCAACTTTATTAATTCATCTGGGAACTATTCAACAAAAAAAATCATACAGTGCAGATTATGATTCCTTCCTTCATGATTTTCACCTGGTGGAGGGTTGCTATCAGTCCCCCAAAGCTGGTCCCAGCCCACTGCTGGGACTCTATTGCTGTGTCCCTATACAGGGTTAAGGGGCTGGGGAAAGGAGGTTATGAAAGGGAGAGACAATAGGACAGAAAATATCATGTTACCTCTATATAAATCCATGGTACGCCCACATCTTGAATACTGTGTGCAGATGTGGTCACCCCATCTCAAAAAAAATATATTGGAATCGGAAAAGGTTCAGAAAAGGGCAACAAAAATTATTAGGGGTATGGAATGGCTTTCGTATGAGGAGAGATTAATAAGACTGGGACTTTTCAGCTTGGAAAAGAGACGGCTAAGTGGAGATAAGATTGAGATCTATAAAATCTTGACTGATGTAGAGAAAGTAGATAAGGAAGTGTTGTTTACTACTTCTCATAACACAAGAACTATGGGTCACCAAATGAAATTAATAGGTAGCGGGTTTAAAACAAATAAAAGAAAGTATTTCTCCACACAACACACAGTCAACCTGTGGAACTGCTTGCCAGAGGATGTTGTGAAGGTCAAGACCATAACAGGGTTCAAAAAAGAATTAGGTACATTCATGGAGGATAGGTCTATCAATGGCTATTAGCCAGGGTGGGCAGGAATGGTGCCCCTAGCCTCTGTTTGCCAGAAGCTGGGAATAAGCGACAGGGGATGGATCACTTGATGATCACCTATTCTGTTCATTCCCTCTGGGGCACCTGGCACTGGCCAGTGTTGGAAGACAGGATACTGGGCTAGATGAACCTTTGGTCCGTTCCAGTAAGGCCATTCTTATGTCTCCTTATGGTGCCAGACTTCATGAGCCACAAAGCTTTTTTAGGGGATGCCTTCCCTGTAAATCCACTTCCAGTTGATCAGGGTACTGGAGCCCCACATGGAATGAGTGCCTGCACTGGACAACTGCCACCTGCTAAATTGCAACCACTTGAACCTTACTTCCTGACCTACCCTACCAGGTCCCTAAGATGGAGAAGCCAAATCTCCCCTCTTCCCCCAGCCAGGCTGGTAGTGAGGGGAAAATTCCTTCACAGTCCCCTAAAAGGCAGCCAGTACACTGACCTGAGCAGGTCAAAAACCCCACTCCTATGCTAATCCCAGTGGAAGGGGTGGGTGGGACCAGCTAATCCAGGTGAGAGTGGGTGTTCAGCGTGGAGGAAGAGTTTATATACCTTTCCCCACATGAATAGAAATCAATGGCTTACCTGAGCCCCATCAGCCCATCCACCCACTAAGGTGATGCCTCCCCCATTCCTAGAAAACCTTCTCCCAAACCTTGAAAGACCCACCCCCACTGTTTGCTCCCCCCCCACCCAATTCCATCCGGACAAAGGCTCCCACTCAGGAGGGTGCATGCATTGCATTTTGGGGCTGCCCTGACATGGAGATAACTTGCTTTCCTACACTCCTAGCAGCCTGAATATTCTGTTGCTGGGGGTCCCAACTCTGAAGAAATTAAAAAGGCCACAAGAACTTGAGAGTGGATCAAAACTATTGTCATTACAGTTTAGCTTGTTTTACAACACTGCAGATTTTCCAGCAAGTGACAAAGTTCCTGCTCTACCTTGGTGGGTCTTGCACTTATTGGCAGATTTGCTCACCTTGGAGCTTCATGGCAGCCCTCAGCTTGGCCATTTTTCTGAGCCCACAGTCCAGGTAGATTCCTCCTGTGTCTGACTAGGAATTGGGAGGATTTGGGGGGAACCAGGGCCCATCCTCTACTCCTAGTTCCAGCCCAGGGCCCTGTGGAATGCACCTGTCTAGAGTGCCCCCTGAAACAGCTGTGCGACAGCTACAACTCCCTGGGCTACTTCCCCATGGCCTCCTCCCAACACCTTCTTTAGCCTCACCATAGAACCTTCCTCCTGGTGTCTGATAATGCTTATACACCTTAGTCCTCCAACAGTCTATATTCTTGCTCCTAGTGCCTCTTGCTCCCAGTTCCACACACACACACAAACTGAAGTGAACTCCTTTTTAAAATCCAGGTGCCCTGATTAGCCTGCCTTAATTGATTCTAGCAGCTTCTTGATTGGCTGCAGGTGTTCTAATCAGCCCATCTTAATTGTCTTCAGAAGGTTCTTGATTGTTCTGGAACCTTTCCTGTTCCCTTACCCAGGGAAAAGGAACCTGGTTAATTGGGGACCCATAACTTTCTCTTTGATTGCTCTCCTATAGCTCTCTCACCTAGAGAAAGAAGGAGAGAGAGAGGGCTCCTTCTCCTGCTAAGCCCTGAGCTCTCCCTGCTGCTCCCCTGGCTGGGCCAGACACCACCCCCCTTCTCTGCTACCTGGTTGCTGGCCAGCTGCTGCCCCCCCTCTTGGGTACTGCTACTGCTTCAACTGCAGCCCCGGGGGGGGCTGCTGACCCACTCCCCAGAAGGGGGGAGTGAGGGACCCCAGCCCCAGCTGTTGCTGCTGTGGACACCACCACCACCACCTGAGAGGGGTCCTTTCTGCCTGCTTGGATCACCACCTGGAGTTCCTGGAGTTGCTGCTGTGGAGCTTGCTGCTTGGGGCTGCTGAAGCCCTGAGGAGGAGAAGAAGAGGATGAACTACCAGTGGGGGATCACCTCAAGATTTTGCAGACCACCATGGAGGGGGCCTTAAGATTGAGTAACTTTCAAACTGTGCTCTTGTGGTGGGGGTCTTGACCATGTTTCCAGGGACACGGGGTGTGGTGTGGAGTTGATCCCCAATCCATCTGTGTATCCCCCCAACCCCCACCATTACTACCACCACCGCTGCCCCCTCCACGACCCCCACTGGCTGTATACTATCTGCTTCAGCTCCTGCCTCTGGACTCAGCTGCTTGCTTGGCTTGCCATGCCCTGATTCCACCCTTTGAGCCAGAAGCAGTAACTAGACCAAATTGACTTTGTGCAAACGCATGTGGGAGCACATGCCCCCTGCCTCCCCGGACTGCCTACCTCACAGGTTTGCCCTTGCAACTGCCCCATTTGCCCTTTGCAGCTTTTGCCCCCCCCCCCCGTATGCCCCAGCCCCCGGTTACTAGCTTCTGTTTGTTTGCCTGTCCTGCCAATTTCCCTCTACAGCCTTTGTTTGTTTGCCCCACCCCAGCCTCTGATGCTAGCCCTTTGGTTTCCCTGCCCTACCTCCAGCCAGCTTAGCGCCTTGCTCTGTGTGCCCATGCCCCCTCCCATGCGCTTGTTCAACTCCCCATTTTAGTTTCAACCCTCTTCACTGCACCCCCAATGTTGTTGTATCCCCCCCTCCCCTAGTACAGCTAGAGGAGCCGGAATTCCACTCCGTGTTGACGACTGACCCCTAACCCCTGATTGCCCCCCGTCCAGCCCACCCTTTTGGCACCCTTCTCCCCTGCCTGCAGCCTAGGGGGAGGAGTGATCGACCTGCTTCCCCTCTCCCCTCCTTCTTCTGGTGTCTACCCTTCCCTCCCTGCTCACAATGAGATGAGTGGAGCCCCTGCAGCAGCCCCAACTACACCTCCCCCGCCTGCCCCTCCATCACCCGCCCAAGCCTTTATCTCCACTGCTGAACCATCTGCCACCACCCCCGCTGGGGCACCAGCAGCGATGGGGATGACCTCCACTGCTGCCACATCCTTCCCCTACTCAGATTCTGGGGGAGCCCCCGCAGCTGGTGGGAAGGGCCAGGGTAAGAAGAAGGGGAAGGGCCCTGCTAAAAAGACAAGGCCCTCCATGGTAGGGGCTGCCCCCAATGCCCCAGCCCCACAACCAGCTGGGGCGTCCCACCCTGCTGTTCCCTCCACCAGCTTTGCGGGTGTCCCTCTCCCGGCCCCCAGTGCGTACGCCCAGGGGGCGGCAGACCACCCACCTGCTGCTATGTCATCTCTCCCGCCCACCACCTCCGCTACCATCTATAGCGGCCGGGGCCCCTTTCCCACCGTGACCAGGAAGCACGGCATCCGTTGTCTCCTGGTGTCCGCCTCACCTCACATGAAGACCTACATGCGGGCGTTGGCGAGGGTGGTGGGGCCCACGGCCATTGTGGCAGCCTCCAAAATGTATGGCAAGGTCTTCTTCTTAGTATCAGAGGCCGCTGCCCAGGAGGCGGTGGAGAAGGGCCTGGAAGTAGGGGGCGTGTTCATCCCCCGGGAGCCACTAGAGGACCTGGGCATTCGCCTGGTCCTGACCTCCGTCCCTCCCTTTCTTCCCAATGTCGCCCTGTTACCCGCCCTCTCTACCCTGGGGAAACCCATCTCTGTCATCTGCCCTCTCCCGTTGGGCTGCAAAGACCCCATCCTCTATCACGTCCTCTCATTCTGCCGGCAAGTGCAGCTTCAACTGCCGCCGGCGGCGTGTGACGGAGAGGCACTGGAGGGGTCCTTCCTAGTCCCCTACCAGGGGGCCCGTTACTGGGTGCATTACTCCATGGGGGAGGCCCAGTGCTACCTCTGCTTGGCGATGGGGCACGTCCGGAGGGACTGCCCCTTGGCCCGGCAAGGAGGGGCATCCGGGACCCCTGAGCCCCGGCAGGGCACCGGCCCTGTCATTGCCGGCACCCCTGGCTGCCCAGCGCCTGAAACCACTCCTCCTCCTTCCCAGTCCACCATTGCTTCCGCTCGGGCCCAAGGGGCACCTCCTCAACTATGCCCAGACGAGCGGGAGAGCCCCACCTCTGCAGTTTGCAATCTGGCGGGGTCTGTGGAGGAGGGTGTGGCAGGGACACCGCCGGGCATGGGAGAGGGCCCGCCCCAAGGGGAATCTTCCCTCCCTTGTGCTACCCCACCATTACCCCCTCGACTCCCTGAGCCATCGCCTCTGCCCCCTGACATGACCCCTGCTAGCCAGCCCCCAGATGATGCCATGGAGGGCTGGGCCCTAGTCCAGGGGAAGCGGGGCAAGCGGAAGGCTCGAGCTCCGCTCCTCCCATCTGACGTGGAGGCCCCCCGGAAGACCAGGAAGGGGGGCACCGATGCCGAGCCTTCCGCTCTACCCACGGGTGTGTTCCACCCACCAGAGCCGGCTGGGGAAGATGTGGCAGTACTGGAAGGCAGTATCTCCCCTCCATGGGAGTCCCTCCCCTCTGAGGCCCCCAAGGGAGCCCTCCCTGCCCTGGTGCTATCTGAAACCTCAGCGTACTCCGAGGCGACCGGCGCATCAGGTGCCGGCGGGGAGAATCCTGGGATGGCGGAAAATCATTTCCTGTCCATATATGAGGAGATCGAGGCCCTGGGTCTGACCCCGGTCACCCAGGAGTAGGACGACCCTATGCCAGTGGGACTCGATCTGGGCGACTTCACTCCAGCCCCCCTTTCCCCATGTTCCCTCCTGCCAACTGTTTCTTCCGCTCCCACCTCTGAGGAGCCCCTGGACTCCTCCATCAACCTGGCTGCAGATGGCACCTCGCTGAGGGCCGCCGAGCCTGTTGAGGTGACGGCTAGTGCCATGCGGACCTGAGCCACTAGGGGCACCCCTCATTGGTGAGGAGCATTCGACCTCCATCCCGGGAGGAGGCCCTACAGAAGAGAGTCCACCTCCTGATGCCGTGGCTGCCAGATCCACCATAGAGCCTGCACCCGGCATCACTGAGAGCCCTCTCCCCACACAGAATCTCACCTCTAACCCTGTCCCTATCTTGTCCACCTCCCGAGATGTTATTGCCGTCCTTGGGGCTGTCCCCTTCCCTTTTCCAATAGATGACCCCCAGGAAGCGGCCTTTGTGTTTACCCGTCCCAACCCACCAGGGGCTGTTATCCTTCCTCCACTGCCCCCTATTGCCCCAAGGTTCCAGGCGGGCCTAGTGGCGCCAACTCATCAGGAGCCCTGTTGGGGGTCTGCACCCTGTCTGCCCATCTCAGTGGGCCATGGGGATGTACCAAGGGCCCCATCAGGGAGTAACCAGGAGATCGTAACCCCAGCCCCCCATGCGATGTGAGAGGAGTTTCAGGAGTTTTTAGAAGACGTCCATGGCTCCCGCAACAAAGTACAACTTGCTCTCCGGCGATGGGGGGACTTTAATCAAATCCTCTCGGCCGCAAGGGCCCTCATGGGGGAGGGTAAAAGGACGGGGAGGCAGGGCGCCGCGGTCTACCAGTGGGTCCGCCTCTTCCATGACTCCTTACTCACCTACGGGGTATGTCATGGACTGCTGTGCAGCCCGTCGGGAGCCGCGAGGGTCCCTGCGGCGAGGATCCCCCCCAGCCCTCCTCATGGCACCTCTTACCATTGCAACATTGAACACCTGTGGCTGTAGGATGGGTCTCCGCAGGTCCCAGGTGCTCTCCTTCCTTCGGGAGGGGAGGTACTCTGTGGTTTTCCTGCAGGAGACCCATGCGGATCCAACCGCCGAAGACAGCTGGCGGCTGGATTGTGGGGACAGGGTCTACTTTAGCCATCTCACAGTTCATACAGCTGGAGTGGCGACCCTGTTCTCCCCCGACCTACAGCCCGAGGTGCTGGGGGTCGCCGAAGCTGTGCCAGGCTCCCTGCTGCACCTCCGGGTCCACATGGAGGGGCTCGTAGTCAACCTCGTCAACATCTATGCTCCGGCAGCGAGTCCAGAGCGGCTGCAATTCTGTCAGCAGGCGTCCGCCTTCCTCTGCACCTTGGATCCTCACGAGTGCCTGGTCCTGGGAAGGGACTTTAACATCACCCTCAAGAAGCGGGACCGCTCGGGGATCGAGCAGAGCCCAGCCACCACTGCCGTCCTCCAGGAGATAGTCGAACACCACTCCCTGGTGGATGTCTGGCATGACCACCACCCGGATGACACTTACACGTTCATCTTTGTCACGGTGGAAGCCCATCGGTTGAGCCACTCCCAGTTGAACTGCATTTATTTTTCACGCTTCCATCTTTCACGAGCCCACGCCTCCAGCATCTGGCAGGCCCCATTTTCTATTTGGCATCTATTCAGCAGCCTCCTCCGCGTGGGTCAACAGGGTCAAGAGTTCTGGCTTGGTGGTAGGGGACTGGTGGCAGGTGAACTCCCTCCCACCCGCGCTTCAGGCCATCTGGTGGAGCACGGGTCCGCTGCTCTATCTCAGCATTTACCTTTCTGCCACGCATCCCTCTCCGCCGGAGAACTGGCAGAATTTAGAGGGAGGGGTGACAGAGAGGCTCCAGAAATGGACAGGACTACTCTGGTGCCTCTCCCTTCGAGGGAGAGCACTGGTGCTTAATCAATTAGTCCTGTCCATGCTCTGGTACTGGCTCAACACTCTGATCCTGGCCCCCGGTTTCCTGGACAACCTCCGGACATCGATTCTGGAGTTCTTTTGGTCAGGACTGCACTGGGTCCCTGTAGGGGTTCTCAGTCTACCCCTGGAGGAGGGAGGGCAGGGCCTGAAATGTCCGCTTACTCAGGTCCATGTCTTCTGCCTCCAGGCCCTGCAGAGGCTCCTTTATGGTGCAGGTAGTCCGGCGTGGAGCATACTGGCGCACGCCTTCCTGCGCCGCTTCCGAGGGCTCCGATACGACCGGCAGCTCCTTTATCTCCATCCGAGTGGTCTTCCGCGAAACCTCTCTGGGCTGCCGGTCTTCTACCAGGACCTCCTCCGGACCGGGAAACTGTTTTCAACAACCATGTCCGTGGCGGCCACTGATGGGGGCAGATCTCCTCGCGGATCCCCTGCTACACAACCCCCAGCTCCGTTTGCAGGTGGCGGAGTCCCTCTTGGTGCGCCAGAGGTTGGTCCTGGCAGAAATCACAAGAGTCGGAGACCTCCTGGGCTATGACCGGGGAGACTGGCTGGATCCTCTGACGCTCGCTCAGCACATGGGGCTCTCCAGACCTTGTACTCCCTGGTGCATACTTCAGGAGGTGAAGGCCGCTTTGCTGCCCACTGCTCGGGTTTATGTCGACTGGGTCCTGCACGAGGGCACGCCCCGCCCACCCTCTACCCCAGGCCCTCCAGACCTTTTAATTGGACCCCTGCCCCGTGGACCCAATCGAGCCCTTCACCGTAAGCCGGCTGCATGAAATGCAGCCGGTTTGCTTTCAAACCGTGCCAAGGAAACATCTATACATGCTTGTGCTCCTTCACACCCTCACCCTCGTGTCCTGTCCCGATACAAAATGGCGGGACCTCATGCCACCTTTGGAGGGTGAGGAACCCCGGTGGGCCAGCCTATATTCCACCTTTGTCCAGAGGCCCTCCAGGGATGTCTGTTGGTGGCTCCTTCATGGAGCTGTGAGCACGGGTGTGTTCTTGGCACAGTTCACCTCAATCCCAGACACCTGCCCCTTTTGCGGCATGAGGGAAACCCTGGCACACACATACCTGGAGTGTGCCAGGCATTAGCTCCTATTCCGGCTCCTCCCCAATATTTTATTACGTTTCTGGTTGCACTTTTCCCCTCACCTTCTTATTTACGCATTCCCTATCCGTGGCCCCAAAAAGTTACAGAATCTCCTGGTCAGCCTCCTCCTGGCCCTAGCTAAAATGGCCATCTATAAAACCAGAGTGAGGAGGTTGGCCGATGGAGTCTCCTGTGACTGTGGGGCCTATTTCCGATCCTCGGTCCGTTCATGTATCCGAGCAGAGTTCCGCTGGGCGGCGTCCTCTGACTCCCTTGATGCTTTTGAGGAGCAGTGGGTGCTGTCTGGGGTTCTCTGCTCGGTGTCCCCATCCGGTTGCCTTCATTTGACCCTTTGACCACACTCCTGTCCCTGTTATTTCATTAGTTGTCCCCCAGAATTATTTTGTATCTAGGTCCTGTGGATCCCCCTTTTAGGCTGGGGGGGATCCTTTAGCAGTGGACAGGCTTCGCCCGCCCGCTTCCCGGATCCCAATAGGATCACATAGGAACTCTGTGGCCCAGGCAGGTTTATAATACAACTCCAAGGCAGTGGTCAACTCCCTCAAGAATTCATCCAGTCTTCATCTTCCTGCTATCTCCTTCTCATAACCTACACACCTTCAAAACTTCTGCAAAAATGGGACAGGGAGCCTTCAAAAGGCCTCCTTCACTACACAGCCCTGATACATCCCCAGAGCATGGTGCAGACTGTGCACTGAATGAGGCAGGGGTCCTGTGGAAAAAATAATGTAATCGTGTAATTAAAGACCATTCTGTAATGCTTAAGCACAAAAGGGCTAAATTAATGTCATACATGCAATCTTAATATTGGAATTTCTGAAATATTGGCATTTCCTAACTTTTGAGTGTTTAACTTTGCTACCATAATATTTTAAACATAGTTTTGGTGTGTTTCTACCTCTTCTGGGTGAAATCCAGACCCCACTGGAGACCTTGGGAAAAATCCCATTGAGTTAAATGGGATCAGCATATTCCTTTATTTTGCAATAAAGGAATGCATTTTATCATATCACCTAATCATATATTAATGATAGAAACTGGTGCAAATAGAGAGAGAAAATTTCACTTATTGACATTCATGTTTCTAATATATGACTGTCATATACTCCATATGAAATATATAGCATATATGGTATTCCAGATGTAATTCATTTCATTAGTCCTTTAATTTAATAAAATATTGTGAATTTCATGATGCCACTATCAATTTCTGAAACTATTAAAAAGCTTCAAGTGTGCACAAATACATTAAAGCTGACATGCCTATTGGATTAATCAATTTGTTTTCCTGAGGAAGATCCTCAGCCTGTATATATCACCATAGCTCCATTGAAGTCATGGAGTTACACACTTTTAAACAGCTGAGGAATTTATACCTGTATGGCTACAGAAATCACACAATCAATAGTCTATTGTCATATGAATTCAGTAGAAAAAAAGGATTAGTCATTTAATGAAACCAAATATGGCGATCCACTGAACCCTGAGCATGTGGGCAAGATTTACAAGCCAGATACCCAGGAAAGAATTCTCTGTAGTAACTCAGATCCCATCCCATCGAACATCCCATCACAGGCCATTGGTCCTATTTACCATGAATAGTTAAAGATCAATGAATTGCCAAAATCATGTTATCCATCATACCATCTCCTCCATAAATTTATCGAGTTTAATCTTGAAGCCAGATAAGTCTTTTGCCCCCACTGCGTCCCTTGGAAGGCTGTTCCAGAACTTTATTCCTCTGATGGTTTGAAACCTTCATCTAATTTCAAGTCTAAACTTCCTGGTGGCCAGTTTATATCCATTTGTTCTTGTGTCCACATTGGTACTGAGCTTAAATAATTCCTTTTTCTCTCCCTGTATTTATCCCTCTGATATATTTATAGAGAGCAATGATATCTTCCCTCAGCCTTCTTTTGGTTAGGCTAAACAAGCCAAGCTCCTTGAGACTCCTTTCATAAGACAGGTAATTGTCAGTTCATCTCTAGTTGAAAAATGGGAACTGTTTTACAAAAAGATTCAAGAGAAATGCCCCTTTTTTGTCAAAAACATTCAAAATTGACCTACCAGCTCTAGACGGTATACCCCTTGGATTACCATCATTTATATTCTCTACAGTATTTTGGCCTTTCTACTTTTCAGGTCTGGCCAATGAAAAGAGAGGAAAAAACATCTAAAACATATGGGAGGAAGAACAATATAAGATCAGGTGACACAAATAACTGGGGAATAACTAGACAGATGGAACATTGTAGTCTTCCTGCTCAGGCTTGGAATAAACCACATGCCCTGCTGCTTTGGTAAGTAGCATACCTGGGTCACCCTCTCAAAGGTACTTCCTGTAGGCATCAAAAGTATTGTATGATATCACCACTTTTAGTTCTCTCCATAAGGGAAATTGATGGTGTTCAGCTTCTTCAAAGGCTTTCTGCAAGTCTTCCCACTCACTGTCATAATCCTTTTTGTGTATCTCCCCTTGCAGTTTACTTGTCGGAGCTGTTCTTCCCATAGCCATTCCTCCTCTTTCCACTGCTCTGCTCTAAGTTCCATTATTGTCATTTTCCATCCTTTTTTTAAGTCTGTCTCTTTTCTGTCACAGGCTACTGAAGCTGGAACTACTTGGACTTCATGATCATCTATGGTATTGCATCAAGCTCTTCAGCTCTGACACCCGTTATCTGCCTTCTTATTTACCAGAAGTTTCTACTAGAGGACACACATTGATTTATTCTGAACAAGCATGTTTCTTCTTTGGGGTGAATAGGAGTCTTGACTCAATTTTTTCAGTACTACCCTTACTGCTAGTGCTGAACTGTATGAGTCACAGGAAATTCTTTTCATGATAGCTGAGTGACTGAGGCAGTGGGAAGGCTGTAAAAGAAGTCACTCAGGATGGCAAACTGTTATGAGTCAATTTGAGGGTCAGCTTGGACCTCTTTTGAAGTGTTCATTCCCAATTTACTGTGTAACCTCTTTGCCTTGATTTGTATTTCAGGCCTGTGCTGAAGCATTTCATGGGTTTCCTTACATTTGTCTTCCTGCTCTGAGTACTCTCCCTATGTAGAAGGCAAACTAGCTAGGCAAGTAAGGACATTCAAGAGGTAAATTCCATTATAATTACCCTTGGTCATGGTGTGAAACATTTATATAATTTAAAAAAAAAAACCAACAACCTCTCTCATAGCAACATTATAAAGTCATGTCCTCCCCTCTCCAATTTCTTAGATAAGAGTGCCGTATTAGGTTTGTATAAAGAATACATCTGATATCAGCTCCTTTAATTCACATGTTTATGTACTAGCATGGAAGCAGAACATTAATCTAATAGGTTACCTATGAGAAGAGGACTAAAAAATGAGCTATTGTAGTGTAATTTTCCATACAATATTCCAGTGATTGAAATTATTTTAAAGTATAGTTGCTCCTCAACAAAGCTGTGTGATTAATGGCAGGCTTGCCTGGGTGTTTGAAAATCCTTGAGAATGGATATTGGAAATTAAAGGCCCTATTCATCTGTGATTTCACTCATTTTGCTGGGTCACGTAGGCTCTGCAGTCTTCTGATTGTCAGAAGGACTGACAGAATCCTAATTAAGGACATGAACAAAAATCCCTCCCCTCCATTCTCTGCTACTGTCTTGGTCTGAACCCCACTGAAGTGTTGCAGAATATGAAAGTGCACTGTGGAAACACATTCACCTGGCCAAGGTGTTGAGGTCTATGTTGGCTCCAAGAGAATAGCAAGTGTGAAGGTAGAGGGCTGAGTGATCATGCAGTGACTGATAAGCACTATACATTGGATTATTTAAAGTTTCATATTACTTTTTCATGGCTGACTCAGTGTGCTGTGACAACGACCGTGTAGTCAGATTTCCTGTTCGCTGAGTAAGATGCTTCCATACTTGCATTGCCATTGATTCGATACAATGGAAAACTTCTAGTTACTTTAGGCATCATCTAGCTGAGACATGGTCAGACATCTAGATCACTGCTATTTAGTGTTGAAAAGAAACACTACTGTTTAGAATTATTTCCCTTTTGATGGAAATATACTTGTTCTGTGTTTAGATTTAGAGTCCCCTTCCTTAACGGCCTTTCACATATCTGCTAAGGCTCTGAGGATGTCTTCAGTTACCTTTAACTCTATTCTCCAAACACCTCAGTGTTGCTAGTAACCCTCTTTCTAAAGCTTAATGGCAATTGCTTTTCAGCCTTCCATCCCTGTTGTAAACTGTAAAGATGGGCTAGTATCTGTAGCAACCTAAGTGAAAGGTGGACTAATTTCATACATAACAAACAGCTTTAATTAATGCCTAAGATGAGTTTTTTTGGCTTTGTTGAAACTCGTCATGTTCCATGAAAAATGATAGAATTACTGTATTGAACTTTCATTCCATGTAAATTCTCAGTGGGATGCAGTCATGGAGCTTGGATAAAAAGCTTTTGCATCCCAGATGTTTTTCTGTTGGATACTTTGGCTTAGTAAACGGAGCAAATCCATAGCTTTATGTGAACTTCTGTAGTGCCAAAAATTCACGTGTAATTTTCGATAAGCAGAGATCTACAACAAATTCTCACTTATTACTTTTCTTAAAACCTCTATTATTGATAACTAATTTTATAAGGTTTTGGGATGAAGGAGGTATATACAAAAGAGAGTTTGCTTATAACTTTAGATCTGAAAGATTTTAAATTATTTTCCTATAAGCCCTCAATATTTCCTGTCTGATGCAGTAAGAGTAGCAATTAAACCTTGTTATACTGTAGCTTTAAACATTAACCACTTAAATTATTTTAAAAGGGAATCACTTCACTTGGTATTAAGTATAATGGAACAATTACAGCTGGGATTCCAAATAAGATGAAGATGACACTTTTAATGTTTTTGTGACACAGCATGCAGTTTTAAATTAAATCTAAGAAGCATTTATTTAACTCCATTAACCCCTAATAAGATATACGCTTTTGCTTGCATTCATTCTTTTCTCTGTTGTCGTCAAATGCTTAGTGTTGATCTTCAAAGTGCTGGGGTAAACCCTGGATTACCATTTAATATGATGCTAAACCATTTTAATTAGCATGAGCACAAGACGGTGGTGCCCTCAACAACAAAGTTAGTAAGTGCAGACTCTGCAAAACCAAGTTACAGCTTGAGCTGACTTCATAGGGAAATTATATAAAAAGGGAGAAAATGTAATATTGTAATTCCAAATGAGGTGACTGTGCCATTGTATTTTATTATTGTTTGCTTCCTGCATACCTTTGTTTCCTCTTGCCTCCTAATTTCATCTTCACTTTCAGGCACATATTCTTGTCTGGAAAAGAATAATCTTATCTGAATCAAGTCTTTAATATTTCTATTCATGATCCTACAGGAGGAAAAATAAGTACCAATCAACCCCAAAACATAAAAGATAGAAAAGCAGGAAGATACATGGTAGATTTCTGGCATCAAAGGACATCAGAGTTCAATATTTTGTATGTGCAGATGTAACCCGCACACCTTCTGGGTCTGGTGTTCTGTCCCATTTAGTGGCACTGAGATCACTTAGAGAGAGAAAAAATGAATCTGCTCTACAGCCTTAGCTACAAGGCAATTGGTTTTTAGCTCATGCAGTAGAGGCTGATGCACTAAACTCCAGACGTCCCAGATTTGATCCCGCGTGCTGACAACCTGAGTCTGTTGTCATTACACAGACACAAAGTATTCAAAAGGGAAAGTGTCCATGTCTGTCACCACTGTTTTTGAAGACTTCATTTTTAAGGGCACAAGAATGTCATGTTATCCTTGGTAGTGAATTTTACTGAGAGAGTTTTTCTTTCACAAAATAATCTATGTGCACAATCCTCTAAAACTCAAAACAAAACAAAACAAAAACAACAAACTCTGATGTTATATTTCATATTGTGGAAGTGATATTATTTACCAATAATTTATCTTGCCTTTAGACATAGTCACACATTACTAACCAGAATACTGTAACAGAAGTAGATATATTGCTCAAAGATTTAAAACAATTTTATAATTCTGTAGTCCTGTTTATTATACCCATTCTGTTCCGAATTCAAATGTATATATTTATACACAATTAATTTTGAGACAATGTACAATTAAGCAAAGAAAAAGCTATTACAGGTATTGTGCAGTATAATTAAAACATAAAAATGTAAGTATTTAAAATGTCAAGATTACCAAAGCAGGAGGGATGGCTACCAGTAAGCAATAATCTCTCACAGAGAAAATAGTGTTTCAAGGTAAAATCTAGAAGAAAAACATATTCCATCCTTTTGTGAGAGCATGCTCTGATAATGCATATACTTAAGAGCCAGAAATAATTCAAGAACTAACACGGAATAAACAAACTATCATTTATATGATTTTAAATTACCAGAGGTGACTGAAAATATGTAGGTTTCAGAGTAGCAGCCGTGTTAGGCTGTATTCACAAAAAGAAAAGGAGTATTTGTGGCACTTTACAGACTAACAAATTTATTTGAGCATAAGCTTTTGTGAGCTACAGCTCACTTCATAGTTGTTTAGATAAGTCAATATTCAATGTGAAGAAAAAAATAAGAATGTCATTTTATATAGTGCCTAATCCAGGGCTGGATAATCAAAGGCTCTAGATACATAAAACAGATCCCTCCATGATTCTGTGCCCATGTGTGCCACCATTTCA
Source organism: Dermochelys coriacea (assembly GCF_009764565.3). Classification (NCBI taxonomy): domain Eukaryota; kingdom Metazoa; phylum Chordata; order Testudines; family Dermochelyidae; genus Dermochelys; species Dermochelys coriacea. The sequence goes on from NC_050068.2 coordinate 145,115,964, forward strand.
TAGACTATCAGGGTTGGAAGGGAACTCAGGAGGTCACCTAGTTCGACCCCCAAGGTCATCTAGTCCAATTTCCCACTTTTGCCTCCACGAACAGCAGTTGGAGTGTATCTACTTCTGTGGGCTAGGCCCTCTGCACACTCCTCTTTCTGCCAGGCTGAGTCCTCTCTTGGGGTACAGTTGGCAGGGCACCCTGAGCAGAGTTTTGTAGTTAATACCCCCATTCAAATGAATGGGGTAGTTAATGGCTTAAAGCCATTGTCTCTGGTGGTATGCAGGCTTAGAGAGACCCCATTATTTTGTTATACTGAGTTATGGAGAAATACATAAAAATGTGAACTATGAGTGGCAGTAATTTACTTGTTTTTGTCAATGAAAACTGAAGTTCTGATGTAACCACATGACTCCAAGGGCTGAGGATACAGTCCCACACATATAATGCCTATTCCTTAATTCAGCCCTGGCCAAACCCAAAGCTCATTTAAATTCATAGACAGGCTTTGGTTCAGGTCCGTATAGAGGCCAGGGTATATATATATGGACCAGAGTATGACCCTTTCATCCCATCTATGGCTTGCTGTAACCTTTAAATTCTGAACATTTAAAATGTATATCCTCTTCCTACATAAGTATAATAATTAAAAACCCTAACAAATCTGTTGCAACCCTAATCTTCACCACTGTACCTGGGGGTAGAGCTCAAATCCTTCTCCAAAGGTTCAGGCCTTTAATACTCAAATGTGTGTCACGTAATCAGGCCTGATAATCCACCCATGGGAAGGCAGTTGTATGCATCTACTCCACCTAATCTGTGGATTTTACAGCATGCCCGTAGCCAAGTTATCTGAGTATTTTACAAGTGTTAAATAAAAGATTATATTTTCACTCCCTTCATTCACATTGGTTAAGAATAGGTTGAAATTCCTGCTGTGAATCACAAGCTAAATTAATTTTCCTACCTCTACACTAGGAAAAAGGTATAATTTAAGTTAGACATAAGTATATCTACACTGTTCACTCCTTATGGCAGTGTGCAGAGTGCATGGACTTGAAGGCCCCCCCTAACATGGGTCTATATAGCAGTATAAACGGTGAAGCACTGCTTGAACAAGTAGAGTAAAGACTGAGACTTTAAGACCAGGAGGGACTATCATCATCTAGTCTGACCTCTGCATCTGGCATTGGCCACTGTTGGAAGACAGCATGCTGGGCTAGATGGACTATTGGTCTGACCCACTATGGCCATTCTTTTGTTCACCTGAACATTGCAGGCCACAGAACCTCACCCACCCCCTCATGTAGTAGGCCTATAACCTCTGACTTAGTTACTGAAGCCCTCAAATCATGATTTAAAGACTTCAAATTACAGAGAATTCACTATTTACTCTAGTTCAAACCAGTACATGACCCATGCAGCAGAAGAAGGTGAATCACCCCGTTCCCCCCTAGTTTTGCCAATTCAACCTTGGGGAAAATTCCTTCCCAACACCAAATATGGCAATCAGTTAGACACTGAGCATGTGGATGAGTCCCACCAGCCAGACACTCCTGAGAAAGAATTCTCTGTAATAACTCAGAGCCCTCCTCCTTTAGTGCCCTATCTCCAGGATTGGAGATATTTACTAATAGCAGTTGTGGATGGACTATATGCCATTGTAGGCAATCTTGTCATGCCATCCTCTCCATAAATTTATCAAGCTCAATCTTAAAACAAGTTAGGTTTTTTGCCCTCACTGCTCCCCTTGGAAGGCTGTTCCAGAACTTCACTCCTCAGCTGGTTAAAAACCTTTGTCTAATTTCAAGCTTAAACTCAATGGTCAGTTTATATCTATTTATTTTTGTGCCAACACTGGCTCTTAACTTAAATAACTCCTCTCCCTCCTTTATGTTTATCCTTCTGATGTATTTATATAGAGCAACCCTATCTCCCCTCAGCCTTCATTTGGTTAGGCTAAACAAGCCAAGCTCCTTCGGTCTCCTCTCCTAAGTTATATTCTCCTTCATTCTGATCATCCTAGTAGTCCTTCTCTGTACCTGTTCCAGTGTGATTTATCTTTCTTAATGATAAGATCAGAATTGCACACAATATTCCAGATGAAGTCTCACCAGTGTCTTGTACATTGCTAATACTACATACCTCTCTCTACTGGAAATACCTCACCTGATGCATCCTAGGATTGCATTAGCCAGAAAGTTAGGGACTGTGCCCTACACAGATCTCTACAAGCCCAAGCAGTACCTCCAACTCCATCTACACCGGTATTTTTAGCAGTGTAGTGTCCTGCTGCCTCTCTACTACCAGAGCCTTTCCTAGCCACAGGAAAAGAAAAGCCTCAAGAAGGGGGAAACAGTAGAGAAAGTGTCTGGCAGCTCCTACACTGCAATGTGTAGTTACACACACAGCTGTGGACACAGCTTTCTTTTCACTGTGGCATGTAGATACACGTTTAGTGTCCTGTACACTACTTACTGCTGCCAGTGTAGACGAGGACACAGTAGCTAAGCCTAAACTAAATTTAACTTTTTGTTCCTTGTCTTCACAAAGCCCAAAAGGCTATAGCTGATAAATAAGGCCACGATTCTCTCACAGAGGTCATGGAACTCACGGATTCTGTGACTTTCCATAACCTCTGTGACTTCCAGAGTGGCTGGTGTGGCTGACTACAGGGCACTCCAGGGCCGGCCGCACCAACTGCTATTAGAACGACCCAGGGCCAGCTGCTCAGGCGGTCCCTGGGGCCAGCCGCACTGGCCACTGCTTGGGAGGCCCCAGGCAGCTGGCTCCGGGGACTGCCTGAGCAGCCGCAGGTGTGGCTGGCTCTGGGGAGCGCCCAAGAAGCGGTACTCGGGGCGCCATGGAGACCATCCAAGTAGCAGTGGTCCCAGGGCAGCTAGAGCAGCAGCCCCAGGTGCCTGGAGGCCATCCAAAGACTGGTCCCTGGGGAGCAGCAGCCGGAGGCAGTCAACTCCCAGCACTGGAGCAGAGCCCCCCTGGAGCAGTGGCACCCCAGAAGCAGAGATTTGGTCAGGGTTATTTTTGGTAAAAGTCATGGGCCATGCACTTTAATTTATTGCCCATGACTTTTACCAAAAATACCCCTGGCTAAATGTTAACCTTACCCATAACTCAGCTGGGTGTGTAACTGATTTCAGTGTAGAGGTAGTTACAAATAACTGGGAGGAAAGTTGGTTTAGGCTGAATCAAGCCTGAATATTTTTAGAATTTTCAGTGAATCAAAAAAATCTGTTGAGGAGTGGAAATGTGACCCTGAGACTGCCACATTCCATATGAGTGCACTTATTACTGCATTAAAAGTTACACAGAAGGGTGGCAGCTGCAGCAGCAGCACCTCTTCCTCCTCCACTCATTTTGTGAATGGCTGAAGCTGTGTGTGTCAAATTTGCAACTCGTTCTGGGTTATTTTTGTTGAATAAACTATTAATAAAAAATTTCACCAGCACGACTCATGACCTGTACTATCCCAGCTCTGCTGTATTCCCTTACCTTTTGTATATGTCACCATCTCTCTTAATGTTTATGTAAGAAAATAATTGGTATCAACAAATCTGTTTAATAAAAAGCTAGCAACTAAATAAGCTATTAATATGGTTCATTTCTTTTAATCACCAAAATATTGTTTATTACTGACTTCAAATAATAATTGCACCATAGTCAGAATGATATTCTAGTCCAGACATTGATGGAATACTGAATAAATTATGTTACTATATTGCCACACTGAAAACACTCATTGTGGCCTCCGAGAGAAAAAAAGTTGAAGGCTTTAGTCCTGGGCTGCATTCAGTTCTTACACGCTGCTCATAAATAAAATAAGTAGGTTGGGATTCCTGCAGCAGAATGGGGTCAGCAAATAGTTGGGTCCTCTACGAAGGAATTCCTCTGGCACAGGGAGGTTCCCTGAGCAGTATAGGGCTAATGTAAAAGCACTAACATGCCCTCCTGGAGTGGGAGGGAAAATGTATAGAGGGGAGTACTATTTTGTGTAGCCATCACGTTCTTGGGAGATCATTGCTGGCCAGGCATATGTTAGAGCAGTCCCAGGGATACTCTAGATTACACTTGGGGTAAACCAGCCCTTGTCAGGCCCAGAATCCCAGAGATGCAAAGGCTGCATAAAGTAATCTTTGCCCTCCTCCCTCCTGAGCTGCAAATCAAAAAGTTGTAACTGAGTTAGGGCCAGAGTGTGGAACAGATGTGACAAAGTCAGTTAAACTAAGTTGCTGTGATTCCCTTTGTATGGACTGGATCTGAATTATGTTTTGATAATTTATGCATCAGTGAAGCTACGTATGTTTTATCTAATTCTCAAGATGCACTGCATACTGTATCTTATGAAACAATTAGAAGGGTTAAACCTAACTCTGTCAAGATTTGTTTGGTATATACAGTTTTACTTTCCATTAGAGGCTGAAGAAAAGGAACTGAAAATTGAGCTGTGAATAATCATAATGACAATAACAGCAGCCATTCTTATATTGCTTCTCACCAGGCTTATGAGGTACATTAAGAGCAGCTGTGCCACAAAAATACTTACAATCCATGAGTGTGAAGAGAATATATAGTTTCTATATTCATTAATCATAATTCTCTTCTCCAACGGTTCATATACAGACAAAACAAGGGCAGAGGCAGAAATTAAGGATATTGTGCTGGTGAGGCAGCCAGTTCGGAAAGTCTGTACTGATAAGAAATGGACGATGTGTTACCTTGCAGAGATCCAACATACCAAAGAAAGTTATGATCATGCTTTGAGTGCCTTACTGTTGTATGCTGGTAAGGTATTAGTATACAATAAATCCAGCAGGAAACATAAAAATCAATGGGAGAGGAAGAACAGGACTGGATATGTACCTATAAAAGGTGATCAATAGAATATGGGACCTGACTGACAGAGCTATTGCAGGACATGGCTGCATTTCTACCCTATTTTCCATTTTCTTTTTACTGTCTTATCATTTGATTCTGATTGTTGTTGACACCCCCATACCCCTGCAACTTGTGCTGAAGTCAATAGCGTTTTGAGGGGGCTCAACACCTGACAGAATTGAGGCTCAAAACAGTAATATCAACACGCACTAAGGAACTTTTAGTGTACACTGACTGGGTCCATACAGCCAGTTAGAGTGTGAAATGCTGGTGCACTTTAGAGTCCCCCCCCCCCCCAAGCTGGTACACACTAATATGCCTTGTAGACAAGCCCTAAGTCAGCTCCGCTATACCTTTATTCACCGTGGAGGCTAAAACACAAAATCCAAACTCAGGATTTCGATGGGAAAGTGAGGATGAAATTTTTATTATTTTATAATTCCCTAGCACTTCCCAGGCAAGGCCCTTTAAAACATTAGGATGAAATATCCTAATGAAATATCCTTAGAAAGGGCTGCTGAGCAGAAGGGCCAATGAACTACTTAAATCTCCTTTCAACGTTCCCTTGAGGGTTGACGTGGTAATGGGCCTTGTGCCCAGTGGTCAATTTTGCCAATTAATTAACCCCAAACACCCTGTTAAGGCAGGTCACCATTTTATATATGTCATTTTCCTACTATTACTTGTATGATGGTAGTGCCTAGAGGGCCCAACTCAAATGAAAGTTCCAGTGTGCTTTGCCCTATATAAAGACACAATCAGGAGAAAGTCCCTGCCCTGAAGAACTTGTAGGAAATATAGAAACAGTAGGGGGCAAATGGAAATATATTTGTGGGGGGAAAACAAATTAAGACCCTCCACACTCACGTTGACAGTTACCTTTAAGGCCCTGATCCTGCACCTCCTGGTGCTTATTCTGCCCATGTGCCTTCAGTCAGAAACCTGGGATCGTGCTTGTTATCTGAGTTCCATTTCTGCACATCTCTTTAGAATGACGGACCTGATGGATTAAACAAGCAATCTGAATGAGAGAAGGGGATTACATGGTAACGTGAATGAATAATAAATTTAAATTAGAGGAATACTTTGTTTTTATCTTGCAGACTCCCTTTCAGTAGATGAAAACGTTAAAGTTTGGTTTCTGCAATATACAGATGGGGAAAATTGAAATCCCAGCTCTCTACAGGATATCAGAACAAAACCAAAAATATTCACAAGGGCTGAATACTAATTATGCCACTCAGTTCACAGATGAAATTGTGGTGTTGGAAATTTAAACTTTAATAAATTAAATCTTTAATAAAGACAAAAAGCAATTTAAAAGAGTTTTTTAAAGGAATCCAGTTGAATTGTTTGCTTCATTATGAAGCAAGTAACAGAAAAACAAAAATAAAACATCCATCCCCCACCCAAGATTGTGCTAAAACCTCTTGTGGAAGAAAGATAGGAATATGTAATTAAATGACACTTCATTGGCATGGCGAGCAATGCAAATATTGCTAAAGCATGAGAGACACAGGAGGTATCTATCGGGACAGGTATGACCCACTCATTGATACAGTACATGGTGTATAGGGGAACTGAGCCATTGTCCATTTCTCATTACTTTCCATTCCTTCTGGATTGATAGATACACTAAGATACATCAACTTAGCCACATACAATGCAAAGGCATTAGAAGTGCCTCACAATAGATGATTCTTAATTACTTTGGTGTCTGTTAGAAAGAGTGCTCTCATTCCTACAATAGTTAAGGCTGAGGGAAAAAAGGGAAAAAATCCATTATAATGCCTTGATTTTCCAGAGCTCACAAACTTGTGGAACAACTGCCTTTAGGGCTGAATGTTTTGCTGTTTGTTCTTTGTCCTAATAGGATGTGGGCATGTGTGCATATTATGCACATTTTTTTAAATTAACTCCCTTCAAGTGTTTTTAGATATGGGACTGTTTAAAATAAAATGATGCTCCTACTGTGGGTTGCCAGATTACAGCAGTGTATTGGGAGAGTGAGGATATTGCTAATTGCTGGGGTGGGGGAGATAGAAGGGGAAGGAGAATAGCAGAAAGGGCCCCAAATTGCTCTATTCGCCAGCTACACTCATAGTTCAGCTCTTAAAAGCCTCTCATCCACCAGCTTCTCTCCTCCACCTGGCTCCTTCAATACTTCTGGGGCAAAGAAAGGGGGCAGGGAGAGAGAATCTATTCCATTCTATATAGGCTTTTATACCATGTTCCTCACTGTAGTATCTGAGCATTTCCAAGTAGTGCATTAAGCAATGTGACTATGCATCTGTCACATGTTGCTTGTTGTCTCATCCTTTCCCCAGAAGGATGTGCAGCGGGTATCTTGTTTTGATAGGGGTGTGTTTTTATTAATGTACACACACACACACACACACACACCCCTACCTGTTGCTAAATGTTTATTTAGAGAAGGCCAGGTCAAGAAATGAGCTTTGCACTTGGAGCAGCAAGTGTGGAGGTTTGTGATTGTCCTAAATTCCTGGGATAGAAGTTCATGGATCTGATAGTTAAAGGCTGTGAGGAGTGCTCAGGAATACCAATCTAACCATCCCATCCTCCTCCAAGAATCTGTAATCATGTCTTCCTTACTAGCTGCCATTTAACTTTTTTTTTTATTTTTAAGATCACATGCAAAAGCCCTTGGTGTTCAAGTTGCCAGTGTTCAGCAATTCCTTGTACTCTTCATACCACTGAGGGGGAAAAGTAGATTTGTAAAAGTGACCTGTGAAAGTTTCAAGAGAAGTGAAAAGAAGTCAGCTGACAGAATGTAAAGGTTAATTGGAGACCATGGTTCTTTTTCCAGACTCTGCATTAACTAGAATAAATATGATTCTTTTTTTATCATCCTTTGTGAGAATGTACAATCCCTATTGGCAAAGAATCTTTAGTGCTCACTTCATTTGCAAACTTAGAACAGCACATATCCAAATATCACACAGTTTAAATTATGATATTGGATATTCTAGACAGATCTAACCAATTTACAAATACAGATTGATCAGCTTCTGACTCTAATAGGTTGATGTAGAGTAATATAGATGGTTGATCACCCTAAACTATTATTTTCTCAAGAGGTCTCCACTAAAGAAAATTACTAGTTATTTCAATATAGAGAAGTTTGCATTATGTTTTTATTGAAGTTAGCCTTAGAACTCTGGAGATGCTTGATGAAACCAGAAGCTTTAGCCTGATTTTTTTTTAATATTATACAGTCAAGCTCAACATTTTATAATTAATTCACTGATGGTAAAATTCACCCATGGTAAAAATCCACTACTGATCAGAGGTCCCTCACCTAATATATGGGGCAATTAAAGTCCAGTTTAAGCCTTACTTATAGTGGCTGCTCTAGCCTAGCATTATCACCATATATAAAGTTTGTGTAGGAATTAAAAAAAGGCCTTCATGGAATAGTCTTTAGCTATGCAGTGGTGGGGGGAAAATAACCTAGAAGTCTTTATTCCAAGAAACTTTGAGTTACAAACCAACAATTCAAAAATATAAAAAATAAAATACCCCCCAATATTTTCTGAAAAATGTTGCCCCCAAATTCTCCTCTAGCATAATAATAAAGAAAAACTCTTGCCTGTTTTTTGTTTGTGGGCAGGGGGGAAAAGGCATAGGTAACCTTCTCCTACCCTAATACCTCGCACAAGACACAGTCTTAATGTTCCCAGGAGAACTTGGCTAGACTCTGGCTAATACATCTGTTGACACTTCATGGCCCCATAGAGGCGCAGTGTGATGGCTTGGGGCAGATACTAAGAACCCCACATTGCACCTTTTCAAAGCTATGTTGAGGAGTGATACATGATGTATTGCATTAAGGGCCACTGAGATAGCCTGCCAGGCAGACAGCATGTGAAATCCTGGCCCTATAAATGTCGTCAGTGGGATTTTAGTCATTGACTTCAATGGGCCAGAACGTCACCGAGAATGTTTCATAATCCCCCAGACTTGGCCATTAATGTTTCACACCCATATCTCTAGCAGATCCACAATTCATAAAGGTACAACTTTGACTTAGCATGAAAAGCATCAGACTGTAAAGGATAGATTTGTGGAATGGAAATTGCCTTATGACCTTAATTATGGAGTAATCATCATCACTGTTTAACAACAAAAGGATTTTGAAAATTTATTTTATTCTTTTCAAATGTTTGTTCATTACATTGGTTAAAATGGAGTAATTACTAAAGCTTAGTGTAAATTTTTCAGTCACATCTGATAATTTCCAAGAAATTGTATTGATTGGAATTCAGTAAATCCACCATCTTGCACAGAAATTAGTTATATGAATTGAAGAAACTAGCGTGTTTAGAGAAATACAGTAAATAGAATATGCATGTCAGAACATGTTAAACTTATTTTATAATTACATCGTCAGTGGAATTTCAAACACTGATACCTGTGTAGAAAAAGCATTATGAAAAAGTCATTGCTAGAATGCTTGATACCAGATATCATTTTGCTTTACTTAATATGCTGATACCCCACAGCATCTCTTCGTGTTTGGAGGAGGCTGGAGGAATGCTAGCTATTTAAATGGTTATTTATAGTCTTAAACCAGTTTTCCTGGGATTGATAGATATTTATTGTGATTTCCTGTGATGCAAATTCAAGACAATATATTACAGAAATAGCCTGTTTATAAGAACCCTGTGTTTCACTAAGAAAGGAAATAGAACAAAAGTGAAGACTTAGGGATTTTTTTTCACATCTTTGTTAATATTTCATACTGTGATTTGTTTATAGATCAGTCACAGTTCACTCACCTCTGGAGCACCCCTGCTGGCTGCATCTGGGGATTAACTCTGGGAGTTCACTGTCCCTTCCTGCAGTTGCACTCCCTCTCTCACTCTTACTCTCTCCAGAATCTTTTACTCCCACTTCATGGCTTGGCTCTCCAGCCAGCTCACTGTGATTTTCTCCTTCCAGGAAAACCACATACATCTAAGTCTCTCCAGACCCACGGCCAGAGGTAGTCTTTTCTTTCACTGCACCCCTTAATGGTGCCACTTATCCAATGGCTGAAAGGGGAACTCAGGCCCACCTTCTATAGGGAGTTCTAGCCCAGTAACCCTACAACAAGCAGTCGAGGTCTGCAAAGTTCTATAGCTTACTGCTATATGCCTGGGCTATTTTCTACCTTAGCTTCTTACCCTGATAGTGACCACAGCCCTTAGCCCTTCCATCCACAGGCCCCTTCTAGTGTCCCCTACTGGGCTTTATACAGGACCTTCCTGTTCCTGTCCAGCTGAGCTTCCTCTTTAATTAATCCTCATTACACCCTGGCTCCACCTCCGGGTGCACCCTATGCGGTTAATTGGCCCATCTAGCACCTTAACCCCTTCAGGCCTTGTGGGGGGGACACCCAATCACATACTGATATTAGAATACTTGTTTAACTCTGGAAGTGTCTCAGTCTTTATATTTCTGATTGGACAACACATTCTTTTCCCCTGGCAGAAATGACACAATACCCACCTCCTTTTTATAAAATAAATAAATAAAGTTTATTAAGACTACAACAGCAGGATTCAGGTAATAATAGAGCAGCTTGTTTTCTACAAGATGCCCTTAAGCACGTTAAAGAAATGTGAGTGCTTTCATATTTGGCCAATAACTGAAAGGAATCAGAAATGCCACGCAAGTCCTTTGTATTCTCTGTAGGCCGATACCTCAGAATTGACTGCCACGAACTTTACTTCAGTGTTGTCAGCTCTCAAGAGTCTCCTGATTTTGGTCTTTTTCTTAAAGCCCCAGCTCCTTGTGCTCCAGCTCATCTCATTATGTGAAAATCTCAGCTTTCATTTAAAAAAAAAAAGGTTGTATCCTTCATGGTTGTGGTAAAGCATTTGAAAAAGTGATCTTAATAGCTTCAAAAGCAGAAGGGGGCAAATGAAAAGAACCATTATTTTTAAAATCTCATGATTTTTAAGAAAAGCACATGATTTTTTGTATCTCTAATTTCTTTCAAGAAGTGGCTTATTTCCACAATTCTCTCTTTTTCTCCCCTTACCCTTCCATCCTGAAGGAATTAATATTAAATAAGGCATTTTTAAATAAGTTGTAGTCTCTTATTGAAGCATATTTATAACTCTCCATATTTCTGGAGAGTTACTTATGCATGTCAGGAGTATGGTGTTGCACTGATTATACACATGGTGAAAACCTGTCCTCAAGCCAATGGCAAAGCTCCCATGGACTTTGAGGAGACCAGAATTCCACCCTTATTTTTCCCATTAGGGTCTACAGGAATTTTGTCTCTGGGCTTGGCTACACTTGAGAGTTACAGCGCAATAAAGGGTGCACTAGCTCACTACCCGTCCACACTAGCAAGGCACGTAGAACACTCTGACTCCGTGGCTACAGCACTGCTGGTACTCCACCTCAGTGAGTGGAATAACTTTTGCTGCGCCCCCACTGGAGCGCCATTGCGCCAGTGTGAATTAGGTGTTGCTTTAGTGCGCTCTGATCAGCCTCCAAAAACGTCCCATAATCCCTTTATCAAGTGGCCACTCCTGTCATTGTTTGGAATCGGCTGTAGGAACGTGGAAATGCCCTTTGAAAGCTCTGTTTCTGACAGCCGGCTGCTTATCTGCTCTGAGACAAAGCAACCATTAGCGTGGAATGCTGTGTGTGAGAGAGAGGCGGGAGGGCGAGGGGGGTCTGCTGCTGTCTGAACTTACAAGACAGCATGCTGACATGCTCTCAGCACCCTAATAACCCACTCTCTCTCCCCCCACATTCACACAACACACTCCCTGTCACACTCCACCCCACCCCACCATTTGAAAAGCACATTGCAGCACTTGCATGCTGGGATAGCTGCCCATAATGCACCGCTCCCAATGCCCCTGCAAGTGCTGAAAATGTGGCCATGCCAGTGCGCTTGAAGCTGTCAGTGTGGACAGACTGCAGAGCTTTCCCTACTGCGCTCTATGAAGGCTGGTTTAACTCAAAGTGCTCTACATCTGCAAGTGTAGCCATGCCCTAAGTAAGACAAAAAAGCACAGGCTCTAACACTTATTTACCAGTTATACTTCAGTAGAGTCTGGAGGCCTCAGCCAAGGTGGGACCTTGGGCATGTCACTTTACCTCTCTCTGCCATTGTCTTCCATCCCACCCTTTTTCTGTCTTGAGTGTTTAGACTGTAGGTCCCTTGGGGCAAGGGCTATCTCTCACTACGTGTTTGTACAGTGCCCTGCACAATGTGTACTGTTCTCATTTGGGATCCCCACGTGCTGCTGTAATTCAAATAATAAATATATAATAAAATTCAGAATTAAATCTATTCTTTCCATTTACTCAATGAGTGATGGCTTGGGTGCCAGTTGTCTAATATTGTTCTACTGAGTCAATGGGAGTTTTGCCATTGACTTTAATAGAGAATGACTGGGCCCTAAGTTACCACCCACTAATGTTAATCACAGTAAAAAAAAGTGTCATAAAGAAGTGAGGAGTTTCTATGACTTGATTTTCCCATTTATATAGTAACTAGGTCTAGTCCTATTCTGTTCAATACATAATTAAAAAAGAAACAGACCTATACAAATATCAAAATCAAATAACTTGCTATCCAAAAGAGAACATATGCATAATACAACATATGCTATGGAACTTCACATTTTGAAACAAATGGTTGATAACCTAGTTCATTACAAAAATTCTTTCTTTTCTCCCTTTTTTTGCTTAAAGAACTTTCCTTCCCTTGCTACTTTGCCTTTTTGACTGCTGTGTTTAAAGACTTTAAAACTGCTGGCATGGTATATCTCATTAGCATTTGGAAACTTTGCTGCAGGATTAATAGGACTAATATTTTGATATTTCAGACTGAATTTGTATCTTTAAAGAAGGGTGACCTCATACAGGTTTATGAGCCTGATCTTTTTATTTTGTTTATTTATTTATTTTTACCTTGGAGGAACTTAATCCTTTGCTGGAGCTTTAAAAAGCTCTTCAAACAGTGAACAAGCAGTTCTTGAAACACATTTCTTATAATTGAAAATGAGGTGAAGCAAGTATTAAGGATGCCTAGCAACAGTGGCCAATTAGCAACTGACAAACCAACTTGCAGCCCTTTGGGCCAGGCAGTGTCAATTAGAACTAGTCAGAAAATTTAAAATTTCAGCTTCAAATGGAAAGACAAGCACTTGTGTGTTTGCAGGATCAGGGCCTTAGTTAAGAGCTAAACTCTTAAAAGTTGTCTAAGTAACCCAGTTTAAAAATCCATTTCTTTTGCAGTTTCTGCTGGAGAGTGATGGATTTTGGTTGCTCTAATAACTCATGAGGTCATTCCTAATCAGACTCTTCTAGAGACCAGATCCAGTGGTCAGCATCCCTGTAACACAGGACTTCATACAGGAGGGTATGCTGCAAACCAGTCCTGGTAAAGAGATACATTAAAGAAAAAAAATATATAAGATAAAAATTGCCAGCACTCTGTCAGCCATTGCACTGTGTACATGATAATCAGAGACATCTGCAGTTGCCTAAGAGAATACAGATTCAAATGAAAACAGGCACTGAAATGAGGATATAGTGTATCATCATCATGAAACTTTCTCTTTCCCCCCTCTCTCTCTCTCTGTTTGTGATTCAACAGATGTGTTTCCTAGGGGGAAACAAGAACACTACTGCTTTAATTACCATTCTGAAACACAGATGGGACCTACAGTGATTCGCAGGAGTCCAAGCAGGTGAATGTATCAGATGTACTGCATCTGCAATCTCCACTGAAGTGAACCCATACAGCATCCTATCAGTAAACTTTGACTGGATATGTTTAATGGAGGCTATGGTTCAAACCTTAATAAAACAGGAGTTCTTCACATCTCTTTAATCCCCTCTGGGAAGCCCAGTTTATTAAAGCTGTTTATTACAACTTGATCAAAACCTCTAAATTCTATGTGTCCTACATCTAGCTACTACAATATTCTCTGTCATTGAGCCTCATGAGGCCTGGAAGACTTTGACTTGGTAATGCAGCCATCAAAGAAACAGGCTAACTAACTCTTTAGTTAAGCTGTTTGTTCCAAGGTGCAGTGCAAAATGTGCCCTAGGCTTCCCAAGGCTGCAGTCCCCCCTCCACCCCCCCCCGTCCCCTTAACTTTAATCTAAAACCTTCTTGCCATACTTAATTTAACATTTGAATCAAATTAATTATTTTTTAACGAGATTGGTCTGTAGGATGTAAATTCCTTATTTAACATGCAACATTAATTGATGCAGTGGAGTGTTCTTTTTGAGCAGCTGTTGTTATTCTTTACATGTTCTCGATGAAATAATATAATTTATACATACATGTGGACAAACATGATAGTCTCTTCCCATTGTTTTTGGAGGTGGAGGGAGTAGGAGAATTCATTGATAAATACAGTCAATGGGAATAGAAGTTTTTTTGGAAAAATAGGGGAAAACTGATGGGTTGTTTTAATAGCTGCATTTGAGTTTTAGTGTGATTTTCTCCACCTTACATTATAATAAGGACAGCTCTATTATCCCTTGTTTAACCATGAACAAATGTGTACAAAAGAAACTACTGATGAATCCTCCCCTAACTGTGCTTGTTACCTCTGAGCTGCAAAAAAATAAAAAACATAATTGTTGTCAGATAAAGCTGAACTATGTGAGAAAATGAAATCCATGTGCCCAGATTTTCATTGGCCCCGCTGACAACTCACACTGGGAACTGTATAATTCAGGATCTGATGCTTATGGAGAAAAGTAAAAAGAAAAGGAGTACTTGTGGCACCTTAGAGACTAACACATTTATTTGAGCATAAGCTTTTGTGAGCTACAGCTCATTTCATCGGAGAAAAGTAAGTTACTCAAAATGAAACAAAGTTTTTGAGTAACTTCTTTCTAGACTGTGAGCAAAATCCAGTAAGGAACAGTAAACCGGGACATATAGTACCCACAAATGATGTTCTAGAGAGGGACAACAAATTTCCCTATGTGATCAACCATTCCCTCTCCCCCAAAACATCCCTCCTGGACCTACCTTCTTAGGGTTAAGAAGGTGCAGCCACTTTATAAATGAGAAGCTTTAACTAGTTACAGATAGCTGAAAAAATGTGCAAGCTATTCCTTCAATTTAAGCTTCTCTTGACTTCTCCCTGTCTCAATCAGGATATTGTATCAGACAGTTTTGAAATGTCAATTGCTGCCATTTTACATTAAAGTTAAACTTTGCAAATGAAATCTTAATGTCTTTGTTGTTGACAACCACTGAAAAAGCTGGGTGATTTAAGCCACCTTAAATATCTTCCATATTAGTTTCCTTTTACAAAGGTAAATGGATTTAATTTCCTCATCTTCAGAGCAGACCAAAACTGCATTGGTTACACAACAAGACATATACACATCTTTATGGCGGTATTACTTTATTTATTTATTTTACAGGCATTTCTCCCCAGACACAAGCTCCATTAACAAATAACCTGCCAGCTGACAACATAGAATAATTGTATTTGTATATCATGATTTTTAAAAATGTAAAGCAACCTCAAAGTTTCCAACAGACAAACAGAACACTAATTCCATAAATAGCTAATTTTTGGCCCGTCAGATAGCCATCTTCATCTCAGTAGCTTTTCTCACGGTCCAAGAGCTCGTCTTTGTGAAGAAAAATACACATATATATAGCCCCAGGCCCTCAGTGAAATGTTATCATACTATAAATGCACACACACAAAAAAACAGTCCTGATTCACATTCCTTATTCTTTTCTTTGCTGATGTGTAAGCTTTCTGCCTCTTAAATAGAAACAGGTTGTAATCAGCGATAAACTCCTGCTATTGTTTCTTTCTTGCTGCATTGTCTTGAAACTCGCATTGCAAAAAATACATCATCACACTTAGCACTTATATAGAACTATACATTTTCTAAGGACGGTACAATCATTCACTAACTTACTACTCCCAAGTGCTTCTCATGAGAATCCCTTACCCCATCATTTAATTTGTACTAATATTTCCTCTCTGGTTCTTTGATACAACCCTGACGATATCCTCCTTTTTCCCGCTTTAACTACACACCCATGAGGCTCTGCTTTGCAGCCATCATCCTGCCAGTGGAGCAAGACTAGCTGAAGGAGGGAAGGGGTTCCTTTAGAATCTGTTAGTGGCATTCCATGATTAGCGAGATGGTGTATTGAGGGGGATGAGAGGCATTTCCTTCCTCCCTGGAGATAATTCCACCGTCTACCAAATCTCTACCAGTGCAGGGACCAGAAAACAAGATCATGGCAGCTCAAAAGGCTAGCAATAAGTCCTCTGTGTGGCTCTTTCACTTTAACAGTCACTTTTAAAAACATGTAATTTTCCCATGAGCAGCCGACATTGCTTGGTATATTTTTGTAATGTGATCAGCTAAAGCAGAGCCCGCACCCTTGTAATTTTTGCAAGAAGCTTCTCTGTGTTTAAGGTTCACTCCTTTCTTCCCTCTCTCAAACCACAGTTAGTTAAATACACAGCAACCAACTATTTAGTGCAATCACATAATCCCTGGGAGAACATCAATGTCTTGTTCTATCCCTGAAGGGCATCCAACAGATAAACTGATTTACTAATACCTCTGCAGACCAAAGATCAGTTCAGTTTAAGAGCTGTTTATGTTGCTGCACACTTCTCTATCTCTTTCAGTCTCTTTCTCTCATCATAGCTTATATACTATAGTGAGACAGCTAAATATAAATCTTTATAAATCACTTCAGCAGAGGATAAAAGCATGAAACATCAGGGAGTTGCACATTAAATTATGGTGAACACAATGAAATATTTGCAGTGCATAATTCCACCATTATGAAAATGCATTATGTGTTAAGTCAATCACCTAGTGTTTTCAGAATTGCTATCTCGATATGATGGTTCTTGGAATGATTAAAAATGTTTTCATTCAAATATCTCTGGAAAAGCTCACTGTGGATGATTTGCAAGTGCATACAGTGCTTGGTTAAGGGAGTTTGTCCTGCACTCAGAAGGTGGACATTTGGCTTTTTATTTCAAGATGATGAATCAGTTATTCATAGTTAGTAAAGTATGATATATTTAAAAGAGCGGAAGATGGGAATTCAAAGTTGAAGAAACATTGATGGCTGCTGGGATGGATAGCAGATCAGGATAGATTGTTCTGATCTTCTAGCTTTTCCCAGCAATCAAAGTCAAACATTGTGTTCAGTGAGGCATCCGATGAAGTGAGCTGTAGCTCACGAAAGCTTATGCGCTAATAAATTTGTTAGTCTCTAAGGTGCCACCGGTACTCCTTTTCTTTTTGCGAATACAGACTAACACGGCTGCTACTCTGAAACTCAGTATAATGGTAATCAGAGGCAGAATTCCACACTTTCTATATTTTGGTCTTTGTAACTCAAGTTACCAAAGTGACTTCAATACATAACATTAGTGAGTATGATTTAAGCAAAAGAAGAAGAAGATATTAAAAGAAAATGTTATAATAAATACTCACATGTTCAGTCTGGTACCAGCCCACTGGAACAAACTATCTGCTCACTCAGCCCCTTTTCTCCTTGCCTTACCACTCTACAATTGTTGTTGTCTAATAACATGAACTTCACCTGGGCCCTAATACCCTGAGATGCTGCCAGTACCCCTCTGGGGTGCTTCCTCTTCTGAGGCTGATAGGCATGCATATACAAATTGAACTTTTTAACTGTGATTTTTGGGGTGGGGGTCAGGGAAGAAAAGACTTTTTATTCTGACCAAGTTTTCACCCAGATTTTGTGTGGCAAAAAATTCTGTTCAAAGTTGAGCTACTGAGTTCTAAAATAGACGGGAAATAATGAGTATCTGTAAAGAGGAATTGTCCCTCTCCAGGCATAGTGATTTTTGTAATTAATTTTTTTATTGACTTTTTTGTAAAGAAACAGAAAATGAAAAGTAAAAAAAAAAGTTAATGATTTTCAGCTTGTATATGTTTCCACATGCTGCACACTTCCTGGGATTGCCAACAGTATTAAAGAATGATGCAGTTATAAAACTTGTCAAAGTTGTGAGACCAGAGAGTACAAAACCAGAGAGTACTACATAGACATAACATATTGGAATGGGGATAACAGCAATAAAACAGGAGAAAGTGAAAATTGTATCCTATGTTATTTACCTGCTAATCTGGGTTTAACTCCAGCATAAAGACTTTGGTTATTGAGGTCGGCAATGATCACCAAGCACCTAATTTTACAAAAAATGAAAGAATAGGCCTATGCCAAAAATAAGGCTGTGTGAGTCAGCAGCCAAAGAAAGGACAGTTTATTGTCACAGAGAATGACTATATGAATCTGAAGAAATTTGGACACCATTTCTCGATCCATTTGGAAAGAAAAGGTTAAGATGGAGCAAAGTAAGGCAGACCCTCATTCCACTTAACCTCTCTGCTTCTTTCCTTCCCCTCTGTCCCTGTCACCTCCTGTCATAAATATAAAGAGAAGGGTAAACACCTTTAAATCCCTCCTGGCCAGAGGAAAAACCCTTTCACCTGTAAAGGGTTAAGAAGCTAAGACAACCTTGCTGGCACCTGACCAAAATGACCAATGAGGAGACAAGATACTTTCAAAGCTGGAGGGCGGGAAAACAAAGGGTCTCTCTGTCTTTGTGATGCTTTTGCTGGGACCAGAGCAGGAATGCAGGTCAGAACTCCTGTAAAGGGCTAATGAGCAATCTAGTTAGATATGTGTTAGATTCTGTTTTGTTTAAATGGCTGATAAAATAAGTTGTGCTGAATGGAATGTATATTCCTGTTTTTGTGTCTTTTTGTAACTTAATGTTTTGCCTAGAGGGATTCTCTATGTTTTGATTACCCTGTAAGGTATTTACCATCCTGATTTTACAGAGGTGATTCTTTTACTTTTTCTTTACTTAAAATTCTTCTTTTAAGAACCTGATTGCTTGTTTCATTGTTCTTAAGATCCAAGGGTTTGGGTCTGTGTTCACCTATGCAAATTGGTGAAGATTTTTATCAAGCCTTCCCCAGGAAAGAGGGTGTAATGCTTGGGGGGATATTTTGGGGAGGAGACGTTTCGAAGTGGGCACTTCCCCTGTTATTCTTTGTGTAACAGTTTGGTGGTGGCAGATTTTAACCTGAGCTGGTAAGAATAAGTTTAGGGGGTCTTTCACACACGTCCCCACATCTGTAACCTAGAGTTCAGAGTGGGCAAGGATCCTTGACACCTCCATAGTCACCTCTTTCCCTCCTCTACCTATTCTTTCTGTGCAAGGATGAGTAAATGTATGATTGGTGTCTTCATATTATATCATTTCCTGCTTTTTGCTAGCTTTCCATTTTTGAAATTATTTTGGAGTTAGACTTTTTAGCATAGTTAAGATAACACCTAGCAGGGGCGGCTCTACCAATTGTGCCGCCCCAAGCAGTCACCGCCGAATTGCCGCCACGCCCCGAAGAGTGGTGGAGTTGCCGCCAAATTGCTGCTGTGGGACATGGACTGCCGTCCCATTCTCAATGCCGCCACAAGCACCTGCTTGGAAAGCTGGTGCTTGGAGCCAGTCCTGTATACCAGCTTCCTGAAGCACAGTGAAGCCACAAGAATTGCAAAACTGTTTTCTATTAAGTCTTAATCTATTGGGTTTTTGTTTTGTTTTCCAGTCTTTATTAGCAGAGGGATGCCTCTACCTCAGCATTATTGCACATGTTCTTAACTCTAGCAGCTGGCTGGTTGTGTGTATCTAGAATCTTTGAGATTGAAAATGCCCTGTTACTTAGATTTTATAAGGAAATGTTGGTTTATTTGTTATAATTTAATTAATATGATAATTTTAATGTAGTGATTTAATATTAACAGCCTTTCTTTTAATTTGATTTGCTAATATGTGTTTTATGATTTTGCTTTGTTATTTAGTTTAGTTAATAAAATGTATAAAATTGGAAACCTGTGTGCTTTGGTTCTGAAATGGAACACTGTCAGTTTTGACTAATGTCTTGATCATACTTTTTATATAGATATAAGCAATGTGGGTTCCAGAGCCTTTGAGGTCCTGGTGTGCTGAAAATGAGCCAATCAACCTAAAGACTCACCTGTTCTTCTAATAAGTCTGTACTTCTCCCATTTCAACTCACACCTCCCTTCTGGTTGATTCTCTTGTTTCCAATGGGGCTTTCTCCAGCTCCTCTTCCCCATATCTCCTACTGTCCCACCCTGTCTATCTCTTTCCTCTTGTCCCACCAAACCTATCTGTCTTTGTCTCTCTCCATATCTCATCCTTCTTCACCCACTTCACCCTGTCCTTTCATCCCCTTGTCTCTAACCCTTCCCCCATCAACACAGTTTTAATAATAAGCCCAGCCCCTCACAGGTTCAGGGGAAGTTGATAATGGGGGGTGGTACCAACAAGTGGGACAGCAGGAGTCCCTGAATGTTCCTTAGCCCATCCTGCTGCAAAAGTTCTCTCTGTCTCAACTGTAGCT